>NW_021564066.1:0-8242 GCF_001605985.2 Dendrobium catenatum
GCTAGAATCAATTGATGTTAGTTCTTTCTCCAAGAATACTGTGAAAATGTTTGAACCTTTTTTGCAAGTACATCGAGTTTTGGACCACATAATGTGATCCAATAGTCACTGATAATGCATCCCCGAAAATGTTCTTGCAGGTTTGTCACAACTTTTATTCTAAAGTTATGTTTATTGTCATGAAGAAATTTGTATATATCTTAACTTAAATTATAATGACACAACAGGAAAATTATTGATGGACAAATATCCTCACATTTATTGGACTCCTTGTGCTGCTCCTTGTGCTGCTCACTCTTTTGACCACCTTCATAATCATCACTAGCAAGCGAATCATCACACTCTTCATAATCCTTATTGATTATCAATTGTGGAGAAGTTAGATAACATGTAAAAAAAATTTTTCATCTGTATATTTACACATTACTCTTAAATGAATTCTCTATTCGATCTTGATTGAGTACCCAAGATTGTCAATTAAAAACTGGCATATCACAAATAACTTATGAATCCATTATTATAATTATATTGGTCATTTGATTGCATTGTTCTTATGATTCATGCTTTTTCAAATTAAGTTTAAAGTATAAGTTGAACTTAAGTCAATTATTCAGTGTCAATTTGAGTTTAGAACAGGTCCCCTGTTGTCCAAATCAAACTAAAGCCTTAGTTCATTCAAATCAAGTTCTATGTAGTCTAAACAAATCCAAGTCTTGTATAGTCCAACATAGATCCAAGTCCTTATTCATATCATTTAAAGTTCAAATAAAATATAAATTCAAGTCCCCTACTATTTTGCAAAGTTCAAGTCCGAGTTTAAATTGTTGTCATTTATGTTCAAATCCGAGTTTGATTTGGGTCAACTTTCATTTAGATTTATGTTCCATTTATTGTTCAAATCCAGTCCAAATTTTAAGTTCATTTCATTTGAGTCCAAAATCATGTTCCATGCTATGCAAATAAATGCCCCTGCTGTCCAAAAATTTGTTCAAATTCTTGTCTTTTTCAGACAAAATTTTGGCAACCTCCCGACGTCTCCCCCATTTATGGGAAATTTCAGGAGTCAGTACCTTCCGCCATGCTTGAAAAAAGCATGCACAGTTACTTTCATGGGACACCGCAGTAGTAGTTTTCGTCCCCCACCATGCAAGAGAAAGGCGTGCAAGGGTCTGCGGGCATCTGCAAGAAAAATACAATTTTTCCCGCATACGAGTACTTATATTTTTTTCCCACCGTGCTAAGAAAGCTCACATAAGGCTTGTTGTTGACCTCTGAACAATACCCAAAGGAAAAGAAGATGAAATCATACCGTAGCTCTGCAGGATCCCCAAAATCCTGCTCCGTACCTCGTATCCGTCGAAAGACATCCGTAAATCCTGCTGTGCTCGCGTCTATTCCCGCAAATCTTGCGACCGTTGTTCAAAACGACGATGCACCTCGTCGTTAAATAGGAGAGGAAGACACCTCCATTCGGCTGCTCTTCCACACACGAGAACTCCTCTTCTTCCCAAGCTGTTCTCGACTCCAAGCCACTGTCCCGATACTTCTCTTCTCAAGCTCCGATCCTCCCTCTGCTTCCACGACCTGCCTCCCTCTGCTGAAATCCAAAGCCGACCTCTTCTCCTCACCCGACCTCCTACTCCCGATCCCATTCCTCCCACTCGGCTCCAACCAAACTCATCCTCCCATCTCAGTAGCCGAAGCCAGCTTTACCTCCACCTAGCTGAAAACCGAACTCCACCTTCCCCGATCCAACCCGTCGGCCTCTTCTCCTCACCCGACCCCATTGCCGTTTCCGTCCGGCCTCCGAGAGAGAGAGAGAGAGAGAGAGAGAGAGAGAGAGAGAGAGGAGAGCACCTCTTACTTGGCCGAGCCCGACGCCTCCCTGCTCTACCCGAACCTCTTCTTCCAATCTCCCTCTCTGCCTTAGCCGCAAGCTCCCTCTACCTGATCCTTTAGTTATCTAGGTATATATTTGTTTTAGTTATTAATATATATTTATATATTATATAGTAATCCTGCTATTATATAGTATCATATATATTAATATAATTATTATTATATTAATATATCTGTTATTAAATAATAAATCAGTTGTTATATAATATAATATATATATTAATAAATTTGTTATTACATAATATGTATCTCTTATATGTATATAAAAAAAATATTTTATTAATAAAAAAAGAGAAAAGGTTCTTTTATTGATGCTTGCGACGGGCCGGCAAACCCCCAAGGCGCTCACGTAGTGTTGAGGGTGGGAAACCGGTGCGATGCTTGCGACGATTTAAGGATCCCTCTTCAAAGCTTGCAACGAGCCGGCAAACCCCCGAGGCGCTCAAGTAGCGTTTAGGGTGGGAAACCGGTGCGACACTTGCGGCGAAGGGGATAAAAAAAATGTGTTTTTGTTTTCTTCTGTATTCTTATATAAGTACCCCCGAACGCCCACGTGGTGCAGAGGGGGGAAATTTGTGCTTATTTCTAACATGTTTTCTTCTTATAATAAACAAACATAAAAAACCCTTAAATGCTCACGTAGCAGGCAGGGATAAAAAAAATTTATTTGCGACCGCGGTGTCATTTTTGACACCTACCTGAAGCGCTCACGTAGCGTCGATGGGAAGGTTGCCTCTTGGTTTTTCCCCTAAACGGGGGAGACGCCGGGAGGCTGCCGAAATTTGGATCGAATATCCAAGGACTTAAACAAAAAAAAAAGAACTTGCACTCTGACCTATTTGAACAAAAAGGGACAAGGACATGGACTTGAACTCAATTCTAAAACAAATTCAAGCTTAAATAAATATACAAGTTGACCACTTGGAACTGTACTTAGAACTTGAACCAAGTTGACAACACTTACTTCAAATGAAATTGAACCGGACTCAAGCAAGAACTTGAACATACAAAATTGACTACAAAGGAGACATGAACAATAATTCAATATATTTGAGCAGGAACTCAAACAAGAATTTATGCAAGACTTGAGTTCAACTCAAGTTGACCTAAACTTGGACTCTCATTCGAACCTGTTTGAACTCAAAAGAGACATGCACTAGAATTTGAACTCAACAAGGCTACAAGGACTTGAATCAATTTTTGGACCTCATGAGACATATTTTGAACTCAAGTCTAATAAGAAAATATATGAGCTTGGATATTAAACTCAAGCCAAAAAAAAAAGAGTTGGGCCACTTTTGACTTGAACTTGGATATGCATATCCTAACGACTCAATAAGATTTGAATTCGGGTCATAACATTAAGCTTTTAAAGGTTAAAGAATCATCATGCTAGTGATAATCAAAGAGGGTGATCCATTTGAATTTCATCCAAGCGAGCAAGCAATCACCCATGGAGTCATTACAAGCTTTGATAAAAAGCTTATTTGAGCAATCATAATTGGCCTACAATGATCATATCAATTGAATGAAAGGATACAATGTCATGTCTCTTATTAACAACAATTCATCAACAAGCAAGGTTAGAAAATCATAAAGAATGCAATGAAGGTAGACTCCTTATGCATACATGTATTCATGCTTAAGGTCAATGTAGCAAGATTGAGCATCCAACATTAACATACCTACATCAAAAGTGTACTCGAATAGCTTGAGATGAATGTTATCGCTAAGCAATCAAAGTCGTTTAATTATACATGAGTACATCATTCTCCTACCAATATATATGTACAACATACGGTGACATCTCCACCATCAATAGTGATTCAATTTCAAGAAAGTGCATCAACAAATGAGTCCAATACGTAATAAACATGACAGATTAATGATCAAGATTTGTTGAACAAGTCTTAAACAAATATAGTTTGCAAGTGGCTAACATCATTTGACCTCAAATATATATGCCAACTTGTTTGTAAACAATGAGGTTAACAAGCATTCTACGAATCCATTCAAGGAGGATGCAATGAATGCATTCAAGGAGATTATGATGGATGCATAAGCAAGTGCAAGCTAGAATATGACCCTTCCACTGTCTATGCAAGTTGCATGCAACATATCTGCTACACATACAAGATACCCACACCCCAACAAGTCATCGTGGTAGAAGGTGATGAATGTTACAATACACCTCTACGAATCAATTATTGTTCAATGTTGAGTCAAATATGTTGATTTGTTACAAGCAAAGATTAACGGCTACACAAATACAAACCTCTACGAGACGTCATAAAAGTCAGATTTAGAAGACTCGTATGCAAAGCAAAGACCACGAACAAAAACATCATGTAAAGGCAATTGTCTACAAACGAGGCAGGAGATTAGTTAGTACACTATGACCCGTCTACAAAAATTAACAAGTAGTGCACGACAGTCTACCTGTACGAAGCAGCGAACAACTCCATTCAGAAGCTGCTACGCTACGCCACCGGATCCGCAACACTCGTACTAGCGGACAGAAGGCGTGTACAAGTTCTCAAATACAACGTTGTGTACTCAAAAAGGATATTTATCTGCACAACTACAAATACTTCAATACGCCTTACAAACGTGCACTATAAATTGTATACAAATAGGTACACTAAAAGGGGTAATAAAATAATTATAAAACACTCGCATGGGCCCCCGACGAGCGTGTTATTGGTAACAGCACGTGACGTCTAGGGATGCTGCGCCGGGTTGACAAGATGAATTCAGGTTTGAAACCAATCCTTCTATATCGGGTCAAATAGAAAGTCGACAGGGTTTCGAACCATTAAGCCAAATATAAAGTTGTGGTGACCAAGCTATATTTGCTTTAAACAATTCCATATTAGGCCTACAACAATATGAATTCACTAATAAAGGCACGAAGCCTACGAACCCGATCCTCTGTCGACAGCCCGACAGAGTTGACAAGGTTCAATCCATAAAAAGAAATGACCCCCAAACACCCGATGATGGCCGTGTTGAATGCAGATCTCAACCGGAGGGGTTCCCAAATACTTTCAATCTCCCAAATATCCATATTCCAAGGCTCCACCCAAATACCCATAAAAATCCAAAATCCAAAAGATCTCAAAATCCCAAAAATCCAAAAAATATATTTAAAAATGAAATAAATCCATCAAAGCACTTAAAGCAAAAATCATCCGCCCTCCGCAAAAGTTTGTCAAGGCGGACAAATATAAATATTACTTCAGCTCACAAAGTAGTGAAAATGCCTAGTCGAAAATATCACTAGGATCCATTCTCAACAACTCTTGCCAGTAAGGGCGTGGTACGTGTCCTCTAACCGGCAGTTTCGCCGCCAAATGGCACTGCAGTAAACGGTTATACCCGGGGCCCTGAACCGAGTGGTTTCGCCGCCAAATGGCACCACAGATAGCGGTTTGGCCAGAGCCAATACGCTCCTTAATGGCGTTAATCCTTGAGATATGATCAATAGGGTATGATTGATAGGGCACAAAGCCCTCTGTTAGTTAAGGTGGATTCAAATTTGTCCCTTAGACAAACATTCAACCCCGGTCTAGCAAGGTCCCCTTGGACGAAGCAACCCATGGCTGCCGACAAGGATCCTTCCTGTCAGGTTGGGTCGACTACCTCCTCTAACTAAGTTAGAGCCAGGGACCACGAATGGCCCGGACGACGGAAACCATGCGGAATCTTGATCGGGTCCATCATCCATTTCCCACCATCCGCTTTAAGTACAAGATGTTGCAATTATCTATTTTGAATATAAAAATCTCCAAATATTCCCAATCATTTCTAAACTTTCCAACCTTTCCAAAATCCAAATCCAACTCTAAATCCAAATTCATGTTGCTACTATCATGCCAGATAACAACGTATTCTATACGTATCCTGATTGACGACTAGCCCTTAATCGAAGTTCTCTCTCGTGATCGGGAGGGGTAATTAACTATAGGGGCTTGCGCCTATAGGAAAGCAGAACTCAAGATCATAAAGTCCTCACAAAATGAGGGCGAAATCTCTGGGTAGTGTCTTATCTACAAACCCATCTGCCTTCCAAAATTAACCTCGGAACTTAGTTCGTTAAAACTCCTCGCCGAAAAAGAAACGCGAGCGTGAGCCGGGCCGAATTTTCGGAGCCCACAGATTTCTGGCGACTCCGCTGGGTCTGTTTCTCTTTCCATCTTTGGCTAGTCGTCTCAGTTCCTATAGTAGCGTATCATAATCAACTCGTGCTCAAGATTTTGAGCCTTTCAAAATGATTATCCAAACAAATTCATTCGGCATTCAGCAGTGTTTTTAAATTTATTTTTATTGTTTGCTTATGCTAATGATATTTTGTTTGTTTTGTTTTTGTGTTCTGTTCAAGTCTCTGCTTTTGAAAGTGCGGGGTTATGTATCAGATTCTGATTACTAACCTTGCCTTTCATTTATGCAGATGGATCTACAGAATATCCCAATAACTGTCCAATTGGGACAAGGAGCCAGGATTCAGCTGGCGAATGCTATTAATTGGAGACCGGAAACACTGGAGCTACCATCCAATTTGGTAGTGGTTGATTTTCCTGCAGTCGTTGCAAGGACTGCCGCCATTCTTTGTGAATGGTATGAATTTTGGAAAGTCTTACAGGAGGCCCCATTCTACTGAAGCTGTTACTCGTCGTGTGCATCTGCCAGCACAACGACCTGCTGCTGAAAATCCTCGTAGGAGGGTTTCTTGTGTTTGAACGACTGTCACAATCAGAAGTCCAGCCACGCAAGAGAATTGTGAATGGTGGGAGAGTTTCCGTGGTGACTGCAAACACCACCACTTCTGCGACCAGGTTTATCTGCGCCTGGAGAGTACAATGCTGAAGCCTCCTCATTCTAGGGGGAGACCTACGAGAAGACAAAGGAGAAAGATGAATGCTGAACTCCGAGCTCCAGCAACAACACACTCCCTGTTTCACCCTTCAAATCTGTCAGCCCAAGTGCCTGAAGCCAATGTTCCTACCCGGAACAAATTTTCTGATTTAAAATGGGTAAAAAGGAATAGCTCCACTGGTAGCTGAGAAAAGATCTTTCTGGGAGCAACGACAGGAGGTCCCAGCTCCTCCAAAGAGGAAAGGAACCTGAAACTCTCTCAGCCCGGGTCTATCGGGTCCTGAAGACTGTGAAGGAGAAAGGTCTGAAAAAGAAGAAGTTCCAACGGCCCTTAGTGATAGAGGCTCAGAAGAACTCCGCCAAGAGAACGTCTATCTGCTGTGGCGGAAAGAAGAGAAAAAAGATATATCCCACGCGGTGAACATCGGGGTGTGACACCTGAACCATATGTTCAGGGATCCACTGCTGAAAGGTCCGGTGGAAAGGAAACGAGTCTGGAGGCCAAAGCCTCGAGGAAATGAAAAAGAAAGAAGAGGAAAGGAGGATTGATTTGGGCGTGACATCCGGGTGAAGCTTCCCGGAGATCCGCCCCCATCTACAAACAACGTCAGAAGTGGCCCCCGAAAAGGACCCATAAATGACACTCATCCAGACGGTAGACACTTTGGAGAATCTCCAGGGGATCCTGTCGCCCTCCCATCCCCTCCAAAGGAATGAGACTATTTTTGATCGCAGCCCACTGATCGAAGAAAGTCCCCGTGCCTAATCAGGAGCCGGAAATTCAATGGCGTCGTCGCTCAGAGAGTCCGAGTACTGGAGGAAAATATAGATGATCAAAATCTAGAGGAAGAAGAATTCCTTGAGGGGGAGAAACATTGAAGAAAAATATTGATGAATTTATGGAGGAAAATTTAGAAGAAAATATTGATGAATTTCTGAAAGAACTTGGAAGAAGGATTGGAAGAAATAAACAACGCCCTAGACATGGAAGTTGTCTATATGGTGACACATATAGACCTTGATGAAGGCGCCAATTATGATGATGATGAAGATGAAGAGCGTTGGCAACCGCCAACCCCAGGAAAGTAATATGCGTCGTCGTCGTCGTAGAAGGGTCCACCACTGGCAGAAGTCGTAATTCTCAAGAGAAGAAAGAAGTGGAGGAAGTAGATGAAAATCCTTCTGAAGCCGAGAAGTCACACTCGCTGAAAATGCGACGACAAATGAGGCGACAAAATGAGGGCCAAAGATAGGAAATATCTCAGTTAAATGAGATAATGACTGAGATGTTGACTCAGATGGGGTAATGATGCAGATGATGCAAAAATACTGCTATTGGTGCCATGCCTAACTCCTCCTGCTGACACCTCCGAATTTCCAAGTGCCACAGGGTTCGGGAGTACAGGGAGCTCCTGATGGGGGTGGTCCACGAAAACTCTAATATCGTTCGCCAGCCCACCGCAGAATA
>NW_021564067.1:0-252 GCF_001605985.2 Dendrobium catenatum
AAGTGAATTTGATGGTAATGAAACTCTTCATCCTTGATACACCCTAAAACAATTATCTTGATCGGGCGCGAATCTCGAGGAAAAATCAAGTTGGAAACTTTCAAAATTAAATTTGGGATCATTTGAACTGCTGATTTTTGTAAACTTACAATCGAACTGAACGTCTCGAGAATATGAACCCAATAACATCAAATTTGACTTAATTCGAGCCCAAATTGTGGAAAAACAGGATCCGTCGCCGGAGAGAAAGAA
>NW_021564068.1:0-361 GCF_001605985.2 Dendrobium catenatum
AATTTACTCAGAGCGAAGCTCTCGACTACGGCATTAACGCTCTCACTCTTGATCGACTCTTGCTCCCTCTCGTTCTTAATCTCACACTCGACCTCTCACCCTCTCTCTGTTTTCACGCACGCCAGGAGGAACCGAAGAGCCTGATCTCTCTCTCCCTTCTCTGTTCGCACGAGGTCAGGCCGAACCCCGTGCTTACCTGAGCTCCCTGCTTCCGTCGCCTTGGCCGACGTCGAGCTGGACAGCCGAACCCGAGCTCCCTGCTCTGTCCGACGGCAGCTCCACCGAACCCAGCGGCCACCCGACTCTCCCGGCCTCGCACGATCCCGGACTGACCCCGTCGCCGATCCGCCTAGACCGACCC
>NW_021564069.1:0-329 GCF_001605985.2 Dendrobium catenatum
ATCTTAGGCTTCTTTTGGGACGGCTTTCTTATAGCTTTATAAAAAAATATTTTAGTACAAAAGTTTTAATTTTTATACTAAAAAATTTCTTTAAGAAGCAGTAAAAAAATAATCCCAAATAAAACCTTAGTCTGATAAATTGAAAATTCAGATGCTAAATATATAAATAAGATAATTTATAGTAGTATAAATATACATTTAATTTCATTTATCATTGGTAAATCTACGGCTTATATTATACGATATGTTAAATCATATAATTAATTTGTATTTTTTGACCTTAAAAAATTTTAAATTTTAAAGCAGCCTAGCTTAGCGTGTACGTTTAC
>NW_021564070.1:0-326 GCF_001605985.2 Dendrobium catenatum
GATTTTAGGGAATAGTCGGAATCGTCCGGGGTGGCATTCACGCATTCTCTCTTCTATTACACAAACTTCCCCGCCTGCGGGTAGAGTCCGGATAATCTGGCCTATGAGGATGAAGTGCTAGACCTGGGGAAGTTTAGTCATTCAAAAACTATTTTTTTAAGCCTTTTTAAAAATTTCATACATCATTGATTTAGAGACTTTAACCAGCATAAATTGCATTAGTAACTAATTAAAATTAAGATTTAATTGCATAAGTTTTAGGAGCATTATACCACTCATAAGTGTGGGATCAATTAAGGATTTCTTTGCTGGGTTCTCTGCCTACA
>NW_021564071.1:0-375 GCF_001605985.2 Dendrobium catenatum
TTCTTGTTTATAAGACTAGAGAGGGAAATGAAGGTAAACTTGAATTATGGAGGTCAACCTTAGTGTCTAAAGATTAAAAACTGAATATATGAAGTGTAAATTTTGTAGTAATAGATTTAGTGAGGGGATTTTGACTTTATTCATTATTATCATAATTTCTCAAACTGGAAACACAAGGAACATCTTCAACACCATTTGATCTAACATTTTTATAATACAAAACATTTTTGGACAAAAAGACATCTTTATTTAATTAAACATTATTGTTTTACCTTTATTCATTATTAAATAAAAGTATATTTCACTATATTAATTAAAAAAATTAAATCATTATTCATTGATAAGTAAAAACATATAAGAATCATGGCGGTTATA
>NW_021564072.1:0-200 GCF_001605985.2 Dendrobium catenatum
TGATAGATACACGAAATGATGATCTAAGCACAAGCCTCTATTTCTTGCTACAACAAATGCATAAATCTCTATATGAAAATCCTATTATTTTTGTATTGAACTTTCAATATTTGGCTGAGTTACTCTGAGATGAAAAATTATTAGGTGCGGAGTGCACACCGTCCGCACAAGTACTGGTACCCAGCGGTACCGAGTGCGAG
>NW_021564073.1:0-287 GCF_001605985.2 Dendrobium catenatum
TATTATATAGGGGTGTCAATATTTGACACGACCCTAAAACCTGACCCAAACTCAAAAATGGCCGGGAAGTGACATGCAAGCGGGAGCGCGACCTAACAAGCACGAGCGCGACACCAGATCGGTCATTCACAAAAGACTGCACCTGACTTTCGAACCAGACTTTTGCACCGGACCCTACACCGAACTTCCGCTTCGCATGTGCAAGCGCGAGTGCGACACCTTCATTTACTTGCGAAAGCAATACTTTCCTGCAATTCTATTATTATTATATAAGCAAAGCTATACTT
>NW_021564074.1:0-251 GCF_001605985.2 Dendrobium catenatum
GTGAACCGGTCCCGCCTGGACCGGCTGGACCGGTCCAGTGGACCAGTCTAACAATACTCGCCTCCCAAAGATCCACCTTGTCCGCAAGGTGGAAAGTGACACCCTCCATTCCTTCTTCATCACAAACAGTAAGAACTTGAAGAGTTCGATTCTTACACCTGTGCCCCGGCGTATACCTCTCGTCACATCTGAAACAGAGCCCTTTTGTCCTCTTTTCCTGTAATTCTGTCTCAGTGAGCTTCTTGAAGTTA
>NW_021564075.1:0-221 GCF_001605985.2 Dendrobium catenatum
AACATTTAAAACTAAGTGACACATAAATAGAAAAATAAAAAAAAAATATATTTATACTTATTACATAAATGGCTTAGGCATCATGGTTCTTTACAAAATGGTGTTGCGGCATTACAATATAAACTAGTGACTTGATGATGATAAATGGCCTCCTTTGTGGTGCAAGCCTAATCCAACGTGACTGTTGGCTAAATAGATATAACTTTAGGCTACAAAATTCA
>NW_021564076.1:0-335 GCF_001605985.2 Dendrobium catenatum
TCAATCTCTTGAGTATACCTATCTGAAGTCCACACTTACCAATAAAACATGTCATGACTCTATAAGCCTGCTTCTAATGATTTTGAAGGAAATACTTATAAATAACTGTTTTAATTTTAATGAAAATAATTATGACCGACTATTTTTATCAAATAACATACAATAGGAAAATCAAAATATTAATGAAATATGAATTAAGATATGCATCAACTCTTGTTAAGATTTATCAACATAATATTAAATTAAAATCAACGTATCATAACTAGACTAAGACTTAGTTTGTGTGACTTTTTTACTATTTTTTAAATCAATTTTTTAGTTAAAAAAATTAAAAT
>NW_021564077.1:0-355 GCF_001605985.2 Dendrobium catenatum
CGGAAATTCGTATCTTCGTCGTTTTAAGTCGGATTTTTACGTGTAACCCCTCGTTCTTTTCAGAAAAGCGAGCTTTATGCTTTGAAACTATTTCCAGCCCTTTATTTTGGCTGTTTCAGATTTTTTGTACTCCCATGCATTTATTACCTTGAGGGTTTGATAAAACATCACTTTAAACTCCTACAACGTACTGACATCTTAAGGACAAAAATTAAGGACCCGTCTAGCGAACTTAGAAGTTTTCTAGGAGCTAGGATAGATCCCAGATTGACATGAAAACTACAACACTCAAACTTAGTGACATGATAAACCTCACAGAATTTTCTAGGAATTTTTAGGAGTCTTTAGACCCATT
>NW_021564078.1:0-334 GCF_001605985.2 Dendrobium catenatum
ATTGTGTTTGTATGTGTGTTTGTATGTTTGTATTTTAATTTTGTGTCATTTGGCTTGTGTTATTAGTATTGTCTTTTGTATGTTTGTATTTTGATTTTGTGTCATTTGTCTTGTTTTATTAGTATTGTCTTTTGTATGTTTGAATTTTGATTTTGTGTCATTTGGCTTGTGTTATTAGTATTGTCTTGTATTTTTTATTTTTTGTTAAAAAATTTTTTAAAAACAAAAATTGTGTTCTTTAGTTCAAAATGCCTCCTTATTTTCATGTATTCATCATTTCAGGGGGAGTTTAGGATATTTTTTTAAATTGAAATCATACAAACAATAATTGTTT
>NW_021564079.1:0-207 GCF_001605985.2 Dendrobium catenatum
ATATATCTAAAACGTGTACTCTTATTAATGACTTGATTTCCCAAAGTCACAATCCCCTCACTAGGTCTATTGCTACTAAAATTACACTCCATATATTCAGTTTTAGATATGCTCAAGTGAAAACCTTAAGACTCTAAAGTTGACCCCATAATTCAAGTTTACCTTCAACACCCTCTCTAGTCTTATCAACAAGAAGAATATCATCAG
>NW_021564080.1:0-320 GCF_001605985.2 Dendrobium catenatum
AGGTGGTGGTGGTTGTTGAAAGTAACTAGAGAGCGTATCAAACTGTTCCCCAAACCAGGCCATGTCCTAGTCATACTACTGCTGCTGGTGTGTAACATAGGCATCGAAACGGGTCTTAAACTGATCAAATCTCTCCACCAACTGATCTAGCTATGAGTGCTGCAGAGAGGAATAGGTTCAGGAATAGGAGTTGGAGCCTCCTCCTCCTCTGCCCCTGAGCTTCACCATCCCCTAAGTAGATATGAGTGTTGTGAAGGGAAACAAAGGAATTATTTGAGTAGATGGGTGGCTGAAGGTCGGGAGGAGCAGGATATTGAAGC
>NW_021564081.1:0-244 GCF_001605985.2 Dendrobium catenatum
ATTTGGATCAATTAAAAAATATTTAAAAGATAATAAACCCTAAGCATGAACTACATTTTTGTTGGATATAACATTAATAATTTTGTAGCAACTGTTAAAAAAAATAGTAATATTTAACTATGGTATATTTATTTTTGCTTGTAATATAATGAAAATTAACATAAAATAACCCTGACAAAATTTTCAAAAAAAAATGTCCTAGCTAATAAAGACATAAATGGTTTCTCTTGTTAAACACTACATT
>NW_021564082.1:0-251 GCF_001605985.2 Dendrobium catenatum
ATTGAGACCATTAGCTTTTTAATTCATTGTTAATAATTGAGTAGGGTAGCTTTATTCCCATTATTTTAGAAACTAAGCAATTCTTCAGTATCCTATTATTGTCTACTACATAATCATGATGTTACTTAACAATTTCTCTTTCATCAGAGAAAGAAGAAAAAATTTTAAAATTAACTACCTAATGATAAAGAGACTTCTCTAAGCATTAACCTGCACCTTCTCTATCAGTTGAGGCACCCTATCAAGAAGTT
>NW_021564083.1:0-467 GCF_001605985.2 Dendrobium catenatum
GCGGCCATATCTCTTGGGAAGACACTTCATTGTACGAACGGATCAGAGGAGTTTGAAGTATTTGTTAGAGCAAAGGATAGTGACCGAAGAGCATCAGAGGTGGTTATCAAAACTATTAGGCTATGATTTTGAGATCCACTATAAGCCTGGTTTGGAGAATAAGGCAGCCGACGCTTTATCCAGATGCGTTGGGGAGATTCAGGAGTTAGTGGTGTCAGCACCATTGATAGTGGATTGGGGGGCCATCAACGAAGAAAGTATGCTGAACGAGGAACTGAGGAAGATCAGGGAGGATCTGGAGAAAGACAGGAGTAGTCATCCTGGTTATTACATTGAAGGGGGGAGACTATTGTACCAGGGGAGGTTCGTGATGCCACGAACTTCCATACACATTCCCCACCTGTTGCAGGAATTTCATGGCAGCTCAGTTGGGGGTCACTCAGGAGTTCAGAAGACATACAGGAGGC
>NW_021564084.1:0-552 GCF_001605985.2 Dendrobium catenatum
AAGGAGGTTCTTGTGAGGGCTTCTCCGCCTAGCCGTGAGGGCTAAAGGGGAGTCACGTTTTGTAGTGCAATACTTGGAGGGTGCCTCCAAGGAGTGGACGTAGGTCGAGTCGACCGAACCACTATAAATTTCTGTGTTCTTTTTCTTGCTTCCCCACTTTTTAATTATGCATTTATTTCTATGGTGTGATTTGGTTTATGCAATTTTTATTCTTTGTGAAAAGAGTTTTTAAAATACCAATTCACCCCCCCTCTTGGTTAGCTTGGGACTAAGTTCCTAGGGCTTAACATCCCGAACGAACTTTCAATGGCAACGACCAAAAAATACTTTTCTTGTTCCAATTATGGTTGACACCATATTATGGCAATCTGAACTCAGCTAATGTTAGAGATTCCATTATGGTGGCCAAGAACTTTACTATTTCAAAAATTTCTTCACTACTGAATCTTGAATGAGGCTGAAACATCACCATTTTATTTTTAGTAAACGTTTATTTATTTCGCCTGAAAGGATGCCTTTGAGGCAAAAACATTCGATGACAATCGAACCAAG
>NW_021564086.1:0-286 GCF_001605985.2 Dendrobium catenatum
ACTACCGCACTTGGTCGCAAGCGGTAGGAGAAATGCAGCAAGGCAGAGTATACGATTTAGGCTCGCAAGTCTATGCATACGAGGGGCAGACATCTGTTGGCTCCAACTTCTCAGCAAATATCCAGGAGTCTTTATATACCCAATAGATAGCTTCCCTTAAAGCCGAGCTAGAGCAGGTAAGGAAAGCACATGTTGACTGGTAGATGGAGATGCAGCAGCAGATGGAGATGCGGCAAACTCAAATGTTAAAGGAAATGTAAAAGATGAGAGAGCATATGAGTGGGAA
>NW_021564087.1:0-748 GCF_001605985.2 Dendrobium catenatum
TTATTAAGTTTAACAAAAAAGGGTTGATTACAAAATCTATACATACATATACACATTATTCCCCATAAAAATGAATATCAATCTACCAAGCTTCAACTCTTCTCATAATAACCAAAACTTAATTAAATAATGAATGCGTCTTATGTTAGTTTTGTGGTGTGCATGAACTATTTATGTAAGAATGAATTTCAAATTGAAGGGAAAACTTCACTTACAAGTTTTTTTTTTTTTCAAAACAAAACTTATGTTGTCACCACATAAAATGAAATCATGTACTTACTACTAATTTCACACCAAATCCAATCTTATGTGGACTAAACAACATGTTGTTATAGGCCCTTTTTTTTATCCACTTCCTTTGCTTAAGCATACATATTAAGTACAATTAAAGACAAAAGGTAAGCACAAATTGCTTCTTGTTCAAGAGCTTACAAAGTAAATATTCACATAGAGCTTTCTCTTTTAGAGAGCTAAATGTGCTTGCATTAATTGATTTGGCATGATTTTACAGGAAATTAGCAAATTTGATAACTTAAGGACACAATGCACATAACTATTAAGGGAACTCTTAACAATTTGGCGCATACATAATACATGGAAGTCTATACATGTATTGAGCAAATCAAGACTATACTCCAAGAGAAAATAACTTCTCAACATGGTCCAACACTACAAATTAATTTAAGCATGCTTCATATGTATGCCCACTTCCAATGTCTAAAAGTATTCAACAATATTTTATCATTCA
>NW_021564088.1:0-1293 GCF_001605985.2 Dendrobium catenatum
TATTCACACTTTTCTTAGCGTGGTGGGAGGAAACTCGATATGATGTTTACGACGAAGGCGGGTGAGCCTTGTGCGCGCTTTTCTTAGCACAGCGAGGCAAAAATAAAGTACCCGACGGGGAAATAATTGCCTTTCTTTTTTTTTTAAATCTTCTTTTAATAACTCATGCACACCTTTCTTGGTGTGGTGGATGACAAATAAAAAAACTACAACCATGGTGTCTTACAAACACCAACTATGCAAGTCTTTTTTGATGTTGCGAGTAGGTTGCCTCTTGATTTTTTCCTAAACGGTAGAGATGCCAGGAAAATGTTGCAATTTTTTCTGAAAAATACAAGGACTTGCACAAATTTTTGGACAACAGCGAACTCATCTTTGGACAACAGGGATAAAAAAAATGGATGATTAAAACTTAAACCCAAATAAATGAGCTCAAAGTTAAACTTGATTCAAACACTACTTTTTGGATAGCAAATAAATCATCTTGGACTCAAATGTGCTTTAATCAAATGACATTGAAACTATGATAAATTTAAGCATAAATGAAATAATCAATGAAGAATTTGAATTTAAATAAGCTAAGTGCAAAGCACTTTAACTTGAATGGCTGATGAAGAATAGAACCTAAAGCCTAAAGTTAGAATCTCCAACTCATAAAATTGGTGAATTTTGGATATACAAAGCATAAAGCTTATGTTGAATGAAGCTTTAATGTTAATTAAAATGATTCATGGTTTGATCCTAAGCGAGAACATGAATAAACATCACAAGTCGTATAGGGATCAATCACAAAGTTTGTATTAAAAAGGAAAGCATCCTACAAGATTAAGTGCAAGAAAACACATGCAAAACTCATGATAAGTAAAGAACTTACAATTATCATCTCAAATTTTGATGAACACAAAAAAGAGGAAATTGTGAAATGGTATGACTTAGTTACAAAGCCATCATATGAGAACTTTGGAGCATCATAGTTGGTTCGTAATATAAGACATAACTAACTCCTAAAGAGCAATTGATTGAACCAAAATGGGGTATGCCATGAGTAGAAGCAATGTATCTCTATCATGCTCTTAAGTGATTTTTGTCAAGCAATCGACACAAGGTGCATAGTGAAACTATCATCCACACTTAAGTCCCAAGAAAACTACGAGCTGTGTCCAAACACAATGAAAGGTTTGTAATCTATAGCATTATTCTCTCACCGGTAATAGTGAGATGAAAGAACAACCACAAGATTGAAATCAATGACGCAAGATGTTGAGTCTAGTAATTAGGTTGTTAAGCCTAAGT
>NW_021564089.1:0-334 GCF_001605985.2 Dendrobium catenatum
CCAACTCCTTGAAATCAATTCCAAAGGTCAGTAATGACCTAAGGAGAGATTCCCAAGTGTTTGGGAAATTTTTGGAATTTTTTAATTATTATTAATGAATTAAATTAATTAAAGATTAAATTTTACTTAAAATTAAATTAAAGTTTAATTTGCTATCAAATCAATTGGATTTTAATTTTCATTGGTTAAGGACTTGATTCTGGTCAGTTTGAGGGATTGTTTTTATTTTTTTGATTTAAAATTGATTTATTACATTTTCTGAAAGATTTAAAGCTTAATTAGTGGTTTAGACTTAGGAAATTCGATTAAGGGGCCTAATGATTTCTAAAATCAG
>NW_021564090.1:0-1527 GCF_001605985.2 Dendrobium catenatum
GGAAGATAAGATTAGAGAGAGTCACCTTAGATGGTTTAGTCACATTAAACTGAGGCCTTTCGATGACCCGGTTAGGAAAGTTGAGGTATTAAATTTGTCTTATGTTAAGAAAGGTAGAGGTAGAGCTAAAAAGACATGGTTAGAAAATATTAGAAATGATCTTTCTTTATTATATGTGAATTTGATTTTTAACCGGACACAATGGCGAAAAAGGATTCATGTAGCTGACCCCACGTAGTGGGACAAAGGCTTGATGTTGTTGTTGTTATTGTTGATATATAAGATTAATTGAGTGAATTCATTATTTCTTAAGCCTTGATTCCTCGTGAATAAGCATACTCTATAATTTGGATACATTTCATTTATCCTTAATAATATTATAATTAATTTGGAATTAATCATATTCAAGAGGCAATGAGTTTATAATAAATTGTACAAAGAAGCTTTCACTCACTTTTATTCTTATAGTATTCAATCTTGTTGATATATTAGTCATTTTAATTATATACTCATAAATAGTATGTGAATCATCAAATTTCTTTGTGGTTAACATACCCATTAATATCCCAGCACGTGACTTATTAGCATACTCATATTAAGATATATTTTTTACAGACTTAATAAATTCTTTAGCATTATCAATTATTAAAATGGCTTGTTTAATAATGTCCACTACTATCATTTGCAAAAATATTAGGCTTCGTCTATTTGATATTTCCCAAGCCTCATAAAAAGACCTTTGTTTAACACTGCTTGTATCAGTAAGAGTAATATGTTTATCATTAAGTAGTGCAAAATCTAGATCCAAAACTCCTAAATAAAACTAAATTTGTTCACTCCATTCAGAATAATTAAGTGCAATGAACATTATAATACATGATGCTTGTGAATGAAGAATTATAGAACTACATGATGGAAAACAAATACAAGACTCACATATCGATCATTTGAATATTATATTAAAAACAAATATAAAACAAGTTTAGATTAAATTTCGTTAATCAATAAAATACATATTGAAGTTCTCATTTGGGTGATACTATAATATACAACAATAATTATAACTGATACTCAAATTAAAATTCTCATAATTGATAACTATACATACTTCAATTAAATATATTTGTTATCTATAAATATACTAAATATATTTAATTTAGTATGATGATTAATCACATTTATATCTAATAGTATAAAATGAATAATCAACCTTTGGGTGATCCTTAAATATTTTATTGCTATTGATTTTATTTAATTGCTCGTAATGATAAAAAAATTTATAAAATCATCATGTTATATTGTTAATAGCATCACATACTCACTGTTGAGTCTAGTAATTAGGTTGTTAAGCCTAAGTGAATGTCCCAAGGCTACCAAAAGGAGGGGGGGTGAATTGGTAGTTTAAAAAATTTAAGTCCTCTTTAGAAAAATTTTTGAACCGAAATAAAATTTCTTTTAAATTTTGTAGAAATATGTTTTTCAACCACAGACTTTTTAAAACTGAAATATAAAGTGCGGAAACGTAAA
>NW_021564091.1:0-560 GCF_001605985.2 Dendrobium catenatum
GTAAAAATTAGACCTTATATAGGAGAGACAAGAAAAATCTTTCAAAAACTATAAATATTCAAGTCAACACGAATTGGATCGTCCCGTACGATCGTGGATCGTCTTGGATAACATTACTTAGAGTGTCGGAAATGATCCTTTTGTATATTGGTATGACCTATGTTCGTTCATGATCATCGTCCCGTACGAACTAGGTTCATCCAGTACGATCAGTTATACCATAGGTCGGTTCCCAAATAACTGCAGGATATAACCAACTTTGGTACGTTGGTTCACATCATCTTGGGACGAACAAGACTTCGTCCGGACAAAATTTTTACAGAGGACAACTCGTCCTAGCACGATAAACATTTTGTCTGAACGAAGTTTTTACAAAAAAGAATTCGTCCTAGGACGATTTGGATTTCGTCTGGACAAAATTTTTACAGAGCCCAAGTCATCTTGGCACGATTATAGATTTTGTCTGAAGGAAATTTTTACAGAGCCTAACTCGTCCTGCGATGAATATAAATTTGTCCTGTACTCCAGTACGTTCTATTGCTTTTACGAGGAGATAATTG
>NW_021564092.1:0-220 GCF_001605985.2 Dendrobium catenatum
TACGAAATTTTGTTCATCCAAACGAACGATAAATTTCGTCCAAGATGAACATTTTTCGTCTATGATGAACGTATCATTTTCTTTAAATGAGATGGTTTTCTAACTCATCCAGCACATTCTTAAATCTTCTGTTATTCCAAAAGCTGGTGATAGAATCAACATTACTCCACTCCTTTCTGTTGAGACATTTTTGATTATGAATAACAGTCCTATTGATGAA
>NW_021564093.1:0-203 GCF_001605985.2 Dendrobium catenatum
TTTCCAATTATTTTCTGTCATGGCAGTCCGCAATTTTCTGTATAGTATTTGCTTCTTAATGCCCTATGTTTTGATCTCATTTAAATATATTGAAACGGTTTAAAACATTTTTTCCTGACTAGTGAAGTCTAACTGATACTCTCTCTAAAAATCAGGCATTCCTTTTCTTTTGTGAAGGATGTGAAGTTGACATTCATCTATTC
>NW_021564094.1:0-235 GCF_001605985.2 Dendrobium catenatum
CGCCTCCCTCCCGTCTATTGTAAGTCACCTCCCTTAAGTTTTTTTTTTTCATGTAATTTCTTTTTAGACATTTGATATAGGTTCAAATGCAGATACAGGAGCAACACAATCAGTTGTTGGATGAAATGCGTAAAATGAGGGAGGAGATGAGTGGAAAAGAGGTTGCTCCAGCTGAGGAGGAGTCCACGGATTCATAGTAGTTTACTTTAGTCATATGAACTTGTTTATTTCTTTG
>NW_021564095.1:0-318 GCF_001605985.2 Dendrobium catenatum
CCCAATATGGGTGGTGAAACTAGTGAATTACGCATTTGGCATTGACCAAATGTGAAAAGGGATATAAGATAAGGAATGAATGGAGGATAACCCAGGAAAGAAGGTAGGGAGATCATCTATCTTCCTTATCATTTCATAAGTGCAAGATAAAGATGGAAACAAAGACAAAGGCTATCACATTCACCTGTCCATATCAAAATAGTGAATGTAAACAACTTGATGTTCACCTAACCATATCGAAAGAGTGAAATAAATAGCAAAAGAGATAAACCAACTACCTATCTAACCACATCGAAATAGCATAATAAAAGGTAGAAG
>NW_021564096.1:0-249 GCF_001605985.2 Dendrobium catenatum
TTTAATAAATAAGAATTTAATTTTTATAAATATTTAAGGGTTATTTGGTTTGTTGAAAAGGAGAGTAAACTGAATGTAGTGTATTTGAAAGATTTGAAATTGTTCATATTAGTGTAAAAGGAATGCAGCAGATTATTTTTTTATTTAGCTTTTAATGTAAATTAAAATGATGGTAGTAGTCGGTGGTGATGATGATGATCTGACAGCTTGTGGTTGATGACGGCGGCAGTCAACAGTGCAATCAAATTG
>NW_021564097.1:0-906 GCF_001605985.2 Dendrobium catenatum
GTGTAGGGTTACTTAGCATCAGTCTCTTTGAACATTCAAAAAGAGAAAAAGCAAATTACAGACTGACTCACCCCTAAACTTACGCAATCTTGAACTGGCTTCGTTTGTTCGTCCGATCTTTGATTCTTGAAAAGTTAGAAGTAGCAGGCAGTCTAAAAGAGTTAAAAGTGTTTGTCAATCATCAAAACAAAAATAGATCTATAACAATCTTCCCCTTTTTGATGATGGCAAACAAAAGTAGGAAAAGTTCAGTAAAAACAACAGTTCATTACAATTTCAAAGTTACAAGCACATCAACTTTTCCTACCACATACTACTCCCCCTTTTGTCATCACAAAAAGAGGGTCCTAGACACACTAAAGAAAAAGTAAACAACACAACAGAAATTAAAACAAACTACAAAACAAACTATAGAAAATTGAAAATAGAAAACAAAAAATACAGACTAGAAGAATGAGGAACCCTGATCATCAGATGGAGGTGGTGGAGGTGGCTGCTGAAAGTAGGTGGCAAGTGTAGTAAACTGAGCATTGAACTTGGCGATGTCCTGGTCATGCTGCTGCTTCTAGTGAGTAAAGTAGCTGTTAAATCGGGATAAATCCTCTGTGCGGTGTTGCTCGTAGCGGGCAATGTCCCCAGAATATTGCTACTCCTGTGCAGCAACGTAAGCGTCAAAGCGGGTCACCCATCGATCAAACATTTCTATCAACTGATCAAACAATGAGTAATGGTGGAGAGGAACAGGATCGGAAAACGGGAGCGGGAGCGGGAGCCTCCTCAGCCCCCCGACCTTCCCCATCTCCTGGGTGGAGACGAGTACTATGAAGGATAGTGAAAGAATTGTTTGAGTAGCAAGGAGGCTGAAGGTTGTGACGAGCAGAATATTGAAGATTGTATTTGGTTTCA
>NW_021564098.1:0-333 GCF_001605985.2 Dendrobium catenatum
GCACTCCCTTGCTCTTTCTTGCTTTGTCTCTCTCTCCCTCTCTCTCTTCCTCTCTCCCTCACTCTCTATCACTCTCTCTCTTTCTAGCTCTCTCCCTTGCTCTCTCTTGCTGTCTCTTGTTCTTTCTCTAGCTTGCTCTCACTTTTACTCTTTCTCTCTCTCTCTCTCCCTCTCTCTCTCTTGCACTCCCTTGCGCTTTCTTGCTCTCTCTCTCTATCTCTCTCCTTCTCTCTCTCTTTTTATCTCCCTTGCACTTTCTTGCTCTTTTTTGCTCTCTCTCTCTCACTCTCCCTCTCTCTCTCCCTCTCCCTCTCTCTCTTCTTTCTCCCTTGC
>NW_021564099.1:0-303 GCF_001605985.2 Dendrobium catenatum
ATTTACTTGTTTTGATTGAACCTTTAATTAATAGTACTAAGATTGATTCTACTGCTA
This sequence comes from Dendrobium catenatum, assembly GCF_001605985.2. Taxonomy (NCBI): domain Eukaryota; kingdom Viridiplantae; phylum Streptophyta; class Magnoliopsida; order Asparagales; family Orchidaceae; genus Dendrobium; species Dendrobium catenatum. Next base: position 58 of record NW_021564099.1, read on the forward strand.
AGTTCTTAGGTTTTTCTGATTTTTATGCTAATTGCTCCAACAAGATTTAGATTTTCTAGAAAAATGCTTTCTCTTTAGATGTGATTGAGGACTTGCCTCAAGTGTGCCATTGCTACATTTCTCTTTTCAATGTTAACTGTTATGTTTCTTTTGTTTATGCTACTTGTACTAAAACAAATCGTATTCCTCTATGGAATCAATTGAGACGACTCGCTTCTATTATCAATGGTCCTTGGTGTATTGGTG
>NW_021564100.1:0-409 GCF_001605985.2 Dendrobium catenatum
TCTTCTTTTCCTTTGGGTATTGTTCAGAGGTCAACAAATGCCCCCCAACAAATGTGGTACGCGTCTAGAGCGAATCACGTTTGTTGTAAGTTATTTGACCCCGTGGATCTCTAGATATTTGTTCTAGATGTCACACTAGGGCTTTCATTTAGTGGATCTCCAAAATTTTGCTTGGATGTCACACTACGATTTTTATTTAGTGGATCTCCAAAATTTTGTTTGGATGTCACACTAAGATTTCTTTCTTCATAGATCTCTTGGATGTATAAAGAGATAGTTGAAATACTGATTTCTTTTGTCTTGTGCTTCGATGCAGACATTGATGGAGAATTGTCTGATTTGTCTTTACTGACTTGTCAGGTGATTTTTGTTCCTTCGGCCCTATGCTTTCTGCTTTGGCGGGCTTGTT
>NW_021564101.1:0-660 GCF_001605985.2 Dendrobium catenatum
ATATCGACTTTCTTATCAAATAATCTTCTTTCAGGAGATCTCGGTCTCCAAATTTCTTTACCCTTCCACTGGGACCTTTCGAAAGCGGATTCCTGGATGCGAGATCTAGGTTTCACACTCCAATGTTCACCACGTGGAGCTGATCTTAATTTCTTTTGAGTTAACATGGCAGATGGTAACTCTCTTTGTGGGATTCTCGTAGTTTTGTTTGTGAATGGCCCATTAAATTTCTTCTTCATTAAGCCATTCTCCTTTGCAACTTTCAGAACCCTGTGCACTCTAGCAGATAAAGTTTCATATCTCTTTTTCTGAGGAACTGGAATTTGTCGTTGTTGTTCCCAGAATGACTGCTTCAATTCGCCAGTAGGACTATTCCTCTTCACCCATTTTAGATTTGCAAACTTATTATGGGTGGAAACATTAACTTCTGGCTCTAAGGCTGGGAGTATTGATGGATGCACAGGTAGAGGTTGTTGAGCTCGTAGCTTTGCATTTAACTTTCTCCTCTGCCTTCTTGTAAACCTTCCTCCAGATGAGGAGGCTTCAGCATCATTCTTCTCAGGTGCAGATAACCCGGTTGGCAGAGTGGTATCCCTGGTAGGTATCACAGATATTCTTCCTTCAGTTACGACCCTCTTAGTGGCGGAAGCCTTGGGTTGT
>NW_021564102.1:0-211 GCF_001605985.2 Dendrobium catenatum
TGGCTAGTGATGATTGCCTTAATTAAGAAATCTTGATTAGAGTTTCTGTTTTGAGCCATATCATCCAGGACGATATAAATATCGTCCAGGACGTTGTGAGTAAAAACAAAAATTTTAAATAACTCAAGTGTGTGTGTAGGGTTACTTAGCATCAGACACATCACAAGATTACAATTGACTACAACAACAACAACAACATCAAGCCTTTATC
>NW_021564103.1:0-628 GCF_001605985.2 Dendrobium catenatum
AAAGGCACTCTTGACATCCATTTGAAAAAGCTTAAATTCTTTATAACAGGAAAAGGCTAATAGCACTTTAATGGCTTCCAATCTAGCTACAGGGGCAAAAAGTCTCCTCAAAGTCTATCCCTTCTATTTGGTTCTACCCCTTAGCCACTAATCTTGCTTTATTCCTAACCACCACTCCTGAATCATTCACTTTATTCTTAAAGACTCACTTTATTCCAACAATACTTTGTCCCTTAGGTCTTTTTATAAGATCCAAAACATTATTCCTAACAAATTGATTCAATTCTTCTTGCATTGCTAAAATCCAAAACTCATCAGAAAGAGCTTGGTTGATGTTGGTGGGTTCAATCATTGAGATAAAGGCAGAGTGATTCACTTCCTTCCTATGTCCATGTCTAGTCTTGACTATATTAGAAGGGTCTCCTAAGAACAAATCCTTGGGGTGACTTATAGAATATCTTCAATCTCTAGGCAAAGTGTGAGAAGGTCCAACCCTTTCATCCAAAATAATATTTTATAGTCCTTGGGTGACTTCTCCTACTCCTTCATTATTTTGGTGTTATACCCCCTTTCCCAAATTTTTTACTTCATTTGTAATCTCTCCAACATCATCATCATCTTCAACTCC
>NW_021564104.1:0-247 GCF_001605985.2 Dendrobium catenatum
ATAGATGTGCCAAATCTTCGTGCCGATGTCCGCATCACATTCTTTGTGGATATGTACTGTAAGTTTTTACTATAAACTTCTGTGAATCTTAACTTATTTTATTACAAGCTTTTAAGCTATTTTCTGGTACATTTTCCCTAACAGCGTCAAAAAGTAGTTCCTTAATGTTTTATCCAAGTGGTCATGATTTCTATTTATGTCCATCAAAATGCAGTGGGACCACGGGGAAAATTAAATGAATTTTAAT
>NW_021564105.1:0-706 GCF_001605985.2 Dendrobium catenatum
ATTTCCTCCAAGCTTTTTTGACTCTATGGAGCATCTTTCTGTTCATTTACCATATGAGGTTATGGTTGGTGGACCTGTTCAGTATAGGTGGATGTATCCTTTTGAGAGATATTTAAATAAACTTAAGAAGACCGCTAAAAATAAATCACAACCCGAAGGCTCTATCTATGAAGCATATTTAACATACGAGATAACTCAATTTTGCTCGTATTATTTTGAAACAATGTCTCAATCAGGTGAAAGTTCAGTATCTCAAAATATTGGTAAATCCTCTAATATATCTGTATTCAATGGAATTGGGGAACCTTTAGGCGCTAGCACCGTACGCTATTTGACCGATAAGGAGATGACAGTTATCACATTGTACATCTTGCTTAATTATGATGAAGTTGAGTCGTATCTTGAGTAAGTATTAATTAAGTTGTTTATATTTTTAGTTTTCTTCTAAACTTGATTCTAAACTCAATATGTGAATTTATAGGAGGTTCATTGATGGTCTTAGTACATCAGAAGAAGGAGAAGTCCAGAAGATAGTGGAAAACGAATTCACTGCATGGTTTAAAAATACGGTATATTTTGAATAATTAGTCTTACTTAATGAGTTATGTCTACAATTAATATTAATAACAATAACATCTTGTATATTTAAAGGTACACACTGAAGACAGCTCGTAGTATTCAAGGTTATCTGAGTTAGCTTGGGGAC
>NW_021564106.1:0-491 GCF_001605985.2 Dendrobium catenatum
GTCAATTTGACCAAGTCAACCCTTTGACCAAAGGTTTGGGCAAAATCGAGGTCAACACTATCAAGAGAAGAGATTACAGTTTGGTGAATAATTGTTGGAATTTATTTTTTGGTTGTCATCTAGGCTAGGCCAGGCCCGACAGTTGACCTGTTAGCATGATACTTGATCCGCCTTTGACTTGACTTGATGACCGTATACATGTTTTTTGTGACATGGGATTCATTAGGCCTTTAGACAAATTTTTTTAATTTCTTTTGCCTAACATTCTCATCCTAATGCTTATGTATGTTCCTTGGTTCTGTGAATGAGGCTAAAGATGATGAATGAAAGTATTACTTCTACTCCTAATTTCTCCCTCCCACCATCCCTCTCTCTTTCTCTCTATCTCTTCCCCCATTTAAGCTAGTTGGTCACTCTTCCACCCAATGTTTAAAATTGCGTATTCGGGTATTGAGCGTTTTTCATTCGTGAGGCGAGGCGTAAGCCTCAAT
>NW_021564107.1:0-224 GCF_001605985.2 Dendrobium catenatum
CTCCTTAGGACACTTAGCCCCGCAGCCCGGAGTAGTTTAGCCAATAAACTTCGTCTTTAGGATGGTTGCTGTATTTTAAAAGGTTTGTTGAATGTTTTAAACATTAAGCTAACATTTTCTGGAGTTTTAAAGCAATTAGAGTTTTATGAATTTTTGGAATATTTTAATCACTTAATCAAAGGGTCAAAAATTGACTTTTTGATTAAGCTCAAATTCTGGAATAT
>NW_021564108.1:0-239 GCF_001605985.2 Dendrobium catenatum
TCTCGTCGTAGGCGTCGGACCGGATTCCCTTCTACCACGCTCAACAAAGGCGTGCATAGGTGATCTACCGGCCCGACACGAACGTCGGGGACGAAAGTCTGAGTTTAGATTATACCTTCTGGACCGGTAGACCGGCGGTGGAGTTGGCTCGGATGTCGAGGCGGGAGAAGGCATCTTATTCATTATAATTAATAATAATTAGGTAATTATAATTAATTACTAATTATTAATTAATTATA
>NW_021564109.1:0-215 GCF_001605985.2 Dendrobium catenatum
TACCTCCTCTGACTAAGTAGACCAGGGACCACGATGGGCCGAGACGATGGAACCATGGGATCTTGATCGGGCCCATCATCCATTCCCCCACCATCCGCTTTAAGTGAAAGATGGTGCAATTCCTATTTTAAATATTAAATCTTTCAATGCAAAATCCAAAAACCCAACTCTTCAATTTCCAAATTCAAACCTCCAATCCCAAATCCATTGCTGCT
>NW_021564110.1:0-385 GCF_001605985.2 Dendrobium catenatum
TCTCAAAAGACTAAACCAAAAGCAACGAAACTTTAGATCTGAGTTCTACGAGTGAAGAGCATTCGTGGGGGGTATTTGGTTCAACTTATAAAGTGCTTTTCAAAAAGCTATTTAACCCTAAGCATTGTGACCTATTCTAAGGGATTTTGAGAGATCTTACCGTCCAATTTTTGCGTTATTAGGCTCGTTGGATTCGTTGAAACGGAAGAAATACTTCTTCTGTTGACTTTGAGACCTGGTTCTCCTTGGATTGGGCGGTAGAAGGCCCGAAAGTTTCGTGGGGCTCGGTTTCGCCGGAGTTCTCGCCGCCGACGACTCGAGCTCGTGGGATCTTGGTCGGGGAAGATGGTGGGGAACTCCAGGAACTCTCACACGAAATTTCAGA
>NW_021564111.1:0-519 GCF_001605985.2 Dendrobium catenatum
TCCTCTTTTTTGTTTACAATATCTTGAAATAAGAAATATATTACAACTCTTCATCTTATGGACTCCCTTAAGACGGTATTTTTTGCTAATGGATTTCATTCTATGGGTAGCTGTTTTGATTATCTACGTTAAGTTAGTAACTTGGTTTTAATACTAGTACTTCAGAATTAGGATCTGTTGATTTTCTTGTCCATTTCATTGTATCTAAATGTTGGCTTGTCCATGTTGTAGAAGTTATAGTTGTATGGAAGAAAAATGTTCTTTTTTTTAAAGTTGTGTTTCTGATTATGAAAGTTATATTGATGTGTCTATAGATATATATTCTGCTGTGTACAACATTAGATTGTTATGTGCCTCTAATATTTTATATGGAATACAATTGTTATAGAAATATATCTGATTTGACATTATGGCTCATGCCTTAGTGATGTTGTAATAGGTTTAAGCATTTTGGATTTATTTTACATAAGAATATGGATATTGTTGATGATATAAATTCTAAAATTAAAATTGATTTTT
>NW_021564112.1:0-1053 GCF_001605985.2 Dendrobium catenatum
CGATTTTAGAATTAGAATTAAATCTCAATTTCAAAATTCCCAAAGAAAACTAAAATTTTTCAAAACCTGTTTTTCAAAATTCCACCAACAACAAAGAGAATGGCATGCCCGGTGGGACAAATCTCTCTATCCATCTTTAATAAGAATGAAATTTTGTTTCATCGATAATTTTAACTACCTTCCTTCCATTGATCCCTCAACCCATTTCTTCCTTGGGGGAGTGTGGCCCACATCTATAAGACAATTTAAAACATCAAAAGAGAGGTTTTACCTCCCAAAATTTATTACATGCTAACTTAATCATCCTGATTTTGACCTTCTGCCCTGGGATTTCCTATAAGGCGATAGTGTCAAATCAGGTCCCTAAACATTCTTTTTAAAATTATGATTGGCAAATGTCACATTCAATATATCAACCTTTGAGATTGAAAGGAGTTTGAAAAATCGTTGATTTTAAGAAGTTTTGAAGTATTTTAGTCTTAACCCCTTCACTCCCCTTGAACTTTTAGGAATGAGGATGGTTAGACTATTTACTTTATTTGGGTTTTTCTTATAGTTCCTTAAGCCTTCGGGCAAGGGGAAACTGTGTCCATTGTGTTTTGGATTTTGTAGAAAAAACCCCATCTTAAATCATTCAGAATTCAAATTCCTTTCAAAACATAGAAAGCAAGAGAATAACAATTTTCTCCAAGTTCCAAACGTTCATATGTTACCCCATACGACCATCTTATGGGCTAACATATGTTGCCTTTTGAGAAAACCCTTCTTTTGGCATGTACTTAGTCTCTTTATCTTCCAAACGTGTGTTGGGTGTTTTCTACCACTCAACATGTGTTGGAAGGTTGAGGCTATCCTACGAGCCTTAAGTTTCAAAATAACAAACTCTTTTCCACTTCTTTTAAAAAGAAATCTAATTTCAATCCCCTCTTTAATTTTCAGAAAATTCAAATGGCTGGCCAATTGATCTTTTATTTCGACCGAGAGTTATCCTCAACTGTTAATGACCAAGGGAGCATTATCATCTTTGGAATGGGATTCAATACCCTTGAGCTC
>NW_021564113.1:0-5178 GCF_001605985.2 Dendrobium catenatum
ATTTTTAAAACATATTTTCAAAATTCCACCAACAACATACTTTTTAGAAATCAAAAGAAATATTTTCAAACAGTGGTGAACAGGTTATGGAATAACCCTCTCTAGTGTTACATTACCAAAATAAGTCATTGATCGTTTTTTTTTTAAAGTTTTCTAAAACCTTATTTTTTAATCCCCCGCTTTGATATCACTTGAAAGTTCGTGAAGGTTTTTAAACCTTAAGGACTAGCCCAGGGCTCACCAAGATTAGGGTGAATTGGTAATTTAAAAAAAATCAACATCAAAATAGCAATGGCAATATGTTTGAAAGGTTTTAGAATTTGAAATTAATACATTTTGATTAATTGTGAAAGTGAACGAGTTTATCAAAAATATTAATTTAACTATGATGATATCTTAATTTTTGAATTGAAGTAATAATCACTATTTTTCCCAAGCAATTATAACAGTAATAAAATATAGTAACAATAAAGTACTAAAAGGAAAAAATACCAAAGATTTAAATAGTAGTTCAGACAACCATGACCAACATCCACTCCCTAGAGTCTTTCGCTCTAGGTATTGTACTAATCACTAAGTGACTCTCCTTTTGCTCCCAAAGCAAGGCGAAGAATCTCTTACACACTCACTTTCACCAAACCTAATATGGGCGGAGTGTTTAATGTTTTGTCACCCTCCCGATGACTGTAGCGGACATTGGCTCATTTTTTTCTCCCACCTATAGAAGGAAGAGAACCTAGGACCCTCTCTCTCCCTTCTAGAGAATGCAGTGTATCTCAGCTCCTTTTTCTTCTTCCTGGAGAAGGACGAGTACCTCGAGGACTTGAACTTGACCTAGAATCCTTTCTCCTAAGAGAACACCTTAAAGACTCACTAAGGCTATAGGAGAATCAAGGGTGTAGCTAGCCCGGAGAACCCATGTGATCCCCTCACACTCCTTCCTCTGCTCAACCTCACCTTATCCTTTCTCTCACACCCTATATTTCTCAAAAGCTCCTCTCTCAAAGTACCTTCAACTGTCACACAATCCTCTTTATGTTACATGGAGAATCACTAAAACTTTCTTAAGTATTGAGCTTCAAGAAACCCTAAAAAATTCAAGTTAGCTATCAGTGTTCGTACAATATGATTTGATGTCATACAATACAATCAATTCAAAGCTAGACCAATCCAGTACAATGTAAACAGTTATTTATATAAAATGCTCAACTTTTCAAACAAATTGTACAGTACGATCCAAAGTACATTCAGTATGATCTGTTAGCCCTTCTCTCAAATTCATTCAGGATGATTAGAAATCATCTTTGTAAGCTTTCCCATATTGTTATCATCGTACAATATGGTTAGTTGATTTCAAGTAAGTCATCATGTACGATTAGATCAAAAATCATAGTTTCATTTGGTACAATCTTTGGGATTCCTAAATTTCATCTATGGAAATCTTTTGGTATGATAAATATCGTATAGTACGATCTATTATCATTAATTAAACTATGATTTGATTGACTAATTATGAGGGTTTAATTTAATTAATATTTCAATTATTCTTATAATACGAATCCAATCATACAATATGATTTGTTCAAAAAATAAATTTTAAAAATCTTACTTAATTCATCCAGTGGCTAGGATTTTCAAATCATAATGAATCGTACAGTATGATCCTGATCGTATAGTATGATTAGTTCATAGAAACTAATTCTTCAATTAGCCATTAAGTACATTTTTTTATACTAATCGTATAGTATAATGTATGTTGTACAATATGATTAGTAAAAAAATTTAACTTTTAAAATTTATATCTATCCTAGTGTGTGTGTTCGGTCACCCAATTGCATACATTCTTATGTGGTCAAACTCAAGAAATAAAAAATAAAGAAAAGAAAATTTATAGAATTTATTTACTTAACATTCTTATTCTACCCATTCTTGAGCTTCTAGTAGCCTTAAGCAATGTATGTCTTACCTGCAATGTTAGTGCTCACAGACAGATGAAATATCTAAAATATTTAATGAGAAAAGTAACAATTCAATCAATGATATTTGTCATCATCAAAATCATAGACTAGAGATCCTTGATTGTAATATTACTAATGACTTGATCACCATAAGTCACAATCCCTCACTAGATTTATTACTACTAAAATTACACTACATATATTCAATTATAGATCTACTGAAATGAAATATTTTAGAATCTAAGGTTGACCTCCATAATTCAAGTTTACCTTCAACTCCATCTCTAGTCTTCTTCACAAGAAGAATATCATCAACAAAAGGCATACACTAGGGTACAACCTCTTACAAAGGTCTAGTGAGAACATCCATGACTAAAGCAATAAGATATGACTGTAAGGCTAATCCTTGATGTAATCCAACTGAAGTAGAAAAATACTTTGTCAAACCATATTATATTTGAACACAAGTAATAGTTCATGCGTACATATTCTTAATTACTAGAATATAAGCATTATTAACCCTTTCTTTTCTAACACTCTTCATAGAACTTCTCTTGGAACTTTATCATATACTTTCTCGAAATCAATAAATATCATATGTAGATCATCCTTATTCTCTCTAACTTCTCCATCAAATCTTTAAATAAATGTATTGCTTCCATATTAGACCTACCTGGCATGAATCCAATTTGATTTAGAGAAACATTAGTATTATGCCGCAACCTATCCTCCATAACTCTCTCCCATAGTTCTAAAGTATGACACATTAACTTCATTCCTATCTAATTGACACAATCTTTTGAATCACCTTTATTCTTCAAAATAGGAATTAAGACACTCATCTCCATACATCTCACATCTATTTAATCTTCAAAATATTATTAAAAAGTTTAACAAGCTAAGAAATTTCTTTATCTCCTAAGCATGTTCACACCATTGGAATATCATCTAGTCCAACAGTTTTTTCACGCTTCATTTTCTTTAAAGCCTCTCTAACTTCAGTTTTACTAATATGCCGATAAAATTAAAAATCTTAATTTTCATTTAGGGTGTAAGGTCACTCAAGTCAATCGTATTCTAATAATCTTCCTTGAAATGTTTAGCAAAATATCTCATCCACCATTATTGAATATCCTCTTCTAATAAAAGCACTTTTTGATTTTCATCCCTAATGCACTTCACTTGAACTAAATCCTTACTACTTGTATCTCTTTTTTTGGCTAACTTACATATATATTTCACCCTCCTTAGTATCTAATCTATTATATAAATCATTAAAAGCTAAGATCTTTGCATCACATATAGCTTTCTTAGTTATGAGCCACTTTATATCTTTCCTAATTATCAAAAATTTTTTATCTAAACCAATTTTTATAATAAAGCTTCATAAATTTTTATTTTTTCTTACACATTTTGATTCCACCACCAACTATTTTTACTATTAGGAGCTTTACCCTTTGACACTTTAAGAACATCTTTTGCAACATTCCCAGACATACTCATAGTTGTAAAAAATTTAAAACACTATATTAAATCACTATAAAGAAACTATAAGAGCAAACAAAGTAATGTATCTGGATGTCTATGAAAGGATAAAGAATAGGCAATTGTAATTGGGTAGGTTGTGTTATACATACCCTTAAAACAAAAACAAACAAAAAAATGAGCCTAACTTTTAATTAACACCTAAATATATACAAAAATAGTGATGACAATAAGGTATATGCTAATATAATCCCTCTACTCCTACTCCTTATCTCCTAGTTCAAATATATCTTTTCATAGAGTGCCAAAAAATGTATTGTTGATTGAAGGTAAAAGTATACACTCGGTTAAAAAAGGGTCATATGTCATATCATTTATAAAAGAGAATATTTATATCCAACTTGTAAACTAATAAAGTAGCTAAATAATCCCAGAAAAGTATGTTACGCAGTGCACAGGATTTTCTAACAAGCCATTGACAAAATTATAACATTCTTATTATTAGCAACTAAGGGTTTGGTAATTATCACAATATTTAAGTTTGTGTAAAAATGTTAGTGCAGAAGGGGTCAAATCATATGAGTAATAAGCCACTGAACAAGCTCATCTCAAGGGATTCAACTAACATAAAGCATGAAATCTTAATTCAGTTAAATTTATAGGATTGATTTTGAAAACATTAAGATGAAATGTCCTAGATTAATCACATTTTCTAAACAATTATATATAGTCTAGTTATGATAGAATGCATTTTATTATTAAAAATATTATAATCAAACAATAATAATCAAACTGTTATAACTACATAAAAGTTTAAGAGCTAATAGGGTTTTTAAAATATGATAATCTAATAATAATAATCAAACTGTTATGACTTCATATTAGTCCAAGAGCTAATAGCATTTACATTGTTTGATCGAGTGCTGGCTCATCTCATGCAAATGTAGATGGAGTCAAGATTAATAAAGATAATTAAAATCATCAACTATAAAGGTCAAAATTCAAGTGTATGACAATTATTTAAAAATTTAAAAGATAGAAAGGTTACAAACATTGAGGATGGAATTAAAATATATAGAGTACAATACTAATCCAAATAGATATTATTCACATAATGTAAAGAAATGATATCAATATAAGCAAATACCCAAAACCAACTAACGTTCAAGCATAGGAGATAATTGAAAATCGGAATGGCCCAATCAATAAAGCAAAACAAAGTAAGACGAGATTCAACCAAATGTTATATGATTGAGATTCAAAAGGACTTTTAAAGAAAGCCACTAGTACATGTATAGAATCAAAATAGCATGATTCTACTACAACAAACTCAACCAAACATATCCAAACTTATTATTGCCGAGTCCAAAGATAGTCTAACCAAAACAATGTGGCTAAATCTGAATATTCTTGTCAAAATAGTGTGACTACACTCGTAGATGCAGTAAAAAAATATGATTCAAGGACGAGATTCAACCAAAAGGGCCTACTCAAATCAAAATAATAAAATCAAAAGTGCATGAATAAATTAAAGATGAACTTAGCTAAAAAAAGCATAGCAAGTTCTAAACGCTTCGAATTCTAAAGACCATTATTAAGAGGTGATATATCATAAAACAAATTATCTTGATTAGGTGCAAATCTCGAGGCAAAATCAAGCCAAAAACTTCAAAAGTTAAATTCAGGTTAGGAGGGAAGAAAGTCCTCGACCACCGGCGGAATTATGCTCGACACC
>NW_021564114.1:0-1818 GCF_001605985.2 Dendrobium catenatum
GAGGTGCCACGGATGTCAAATTCACGGTGATGTTATACATCAACCACCAAATCCACTGCACCCAACGGTAGCATCCTGGCCATTCGAATGCTGGGGCACTGATATAATCGGACCAATAGATCCGCCGTCATCATCGGGACACCGTTTCATTCTGGTAGCAATGGATTACTTCTCCAAGTGGGCAGAAGCAGCTCCGTTCAGAGAAGTCACATCCGAACATGTGATTAACTTTTTCACACATAATATTGTCTACGGATTTGGTGTGCCACGCCGAATAATCTCAGACAACGGTATTGCTTTCAAAAGTACAAAAATCTATAAATTCATTGATCGGCACAAAATCGATTGGCGATATTCCTCCATATACAATCCAAGGGCGAATGGATTGGCGGAAGCCTTCAACAAGACGCTGGTGAAATTATTGAAGAAGATCCTCACCAAGAACAAAAGAGAGTGGCATACGAAAATGGCAGAGGCACTGTGGGCGTATCGTACAACCTATAAGACGCCAACCAAAGCCACTCCTTACTCTCTAGTGTTCGGTGTTGAAGCCGTATTACCATTGGAGATTGAACTGCCATCACTACGGGTAGCAATTCAGAATGAGCTTACTCAAGAACAAAATGCCCGTCTCAGAATGGAAGAGCTTGATGCACTTGATGAACTCAGGTTACAAGCTCAACAAAATTTGGAAATCTACCGAGGAAGAATGGCAAAGTCCTTTGATCGAATGGTGCGTCCTCGATCATTTCAGGAAGGAGAATTGGTTCTGGTGCTGAGAAGACCAATCATCCCACATCAGTTGATCGGTGGCAAATTCGTATCCAATTGGGAAGGCCCCTTCGTCATCGAGAAGGTGTACCAAGGAGGAGCATATCAGTTGATCGATCTGAATGGTCAGAGACCCATGCCGCCTATCAACGGTCGACATTTAAAGAAGTATCATGCATAAAAGTTTCATAACTAATGTATTTTGTGATGAACAAAGTTTCATATACATAGTTATCAGAACATGCATATATTTATATTTTGAAATTCTCTTGTATGGCAAGAACGCATTTCAAAATCCCCCATCAGACTGGGGGCATTTTAAATATTTATTTGGGTCGACATCGCGCTGCGTGCCGAGATCCCCAAATAAATATTTAAAATCTCAAAGATATAAAGCCTATCCAAAGTTTCCCTACGAGATATGGGGCATTTTAAATATTTATTCGGGTCGACATCGTGCTATACGCCGAGATCCGTGAATAAATATTTAAAATTATCAATTCAAATATTCTTTTGTGCTAAGGAATACAAATATTCTTTTTCAAAGTATTGCAGGTGATCTTTCAAAAACTAGAGATATCACCTTCTCTAATGAGCCAAGACTCAAAGGTCAAGAAAGAGACTTTTGTGGCTACACACTCCTACAAAATTGAGCCGGAAAAGCTTGAAATCTTTCGACAGCCTGAAGTTTAAGGTTCGAATGTGTGTAAAGGGTCGGATCCAACAAGCCCAAATATGGCCGGATTGCTGGCAGCTCCGTCTAATCAACAAGCCATAAGAAAGGCCGTAGTAACGGAACCCCCACTTCGTCAACCCGTCGGTAGGGACTGAAGAAAGAATGAAGGCAAATTTGACTCGACAAGTTCAAGTGGTCGTAGTCTACAAAATTCTCCTAAATGACTGGAGAATCAAAGTTCCAGTGGAAGGATGAGTCTCGAGCAACTACCAAATGTTCGTAGGCTCCAAAATCTAAAACCATAAAGGATAACTCCAAATCTGTCAACTTCAGTGAAATCAGCATTGGGGAGCACAATTCCCATAGCTCAA
>NW_021564115.1:0-310 GCF_001605985.2 Dendrobium catenatum
CATCTTATAATTAAACCCTGTTAACTCCTTTTTACCTATTAAGGAGGATCGGGTTTAAATTTAATAACCAGCGCAGCATCCCTAGACGTCACGTGTGTACCAGTAACACGCTCGCCAGGGCCCATACGGGTTTTGATTATAATTACCCCTTTTGTTTACCTATGTGTATACAAACTATGGTGCATGTGCAGGGGTATTCTCAAATATTTGTAAACGCCTTATGTTCGCTTGCAAGGATGTTGCGGATACGGTGGCGTGGCGTAGCAGCTTCTCGATCAGTTATTTGTTGCTTCGTACAGGTAGACAGTCG
>NW_021564116.1:0-266 GCF_001605985.2 Dendrobium catenatum
TCAAGAAATCAAAAATTACATCAATGAATATTACAAAACCTTTTACAACATAGCATTATTCAACCCAATCTTGAGCTCTAATTCTTTGTTTGATGTTGCATGGTATTCCTGAAATATTAGTATACACACAACCAAACATATGTTATAAATACAAGTAAACAACAGAAAGTGAGCCATAATATTTGTTATCATCAAAAACATAAACTCGTAAGCTTAAGTTGCAATATAGAGGGATCATCAAATTCAAACCAACAGGATACAACTTT
>NW_021564117.1:0-664 GCF_001605985.2 Dendrobium catenatum
AAGCTCGTCAAAATCGAAGACCGTTTAGTAACTCAAATTGCAGTTTAAACCTTCCAATAGTGTTTTGAGCCCTTGATTTAGACTCATTTTGGCTCGGATTGGGTTGATCTTGGTGTCGTTGGGTTTGTATTTCAGAGACGCTCAGTTTGACTGTAAGCTCGGTGAAATCAGAGTTCGGGTGCTCCCAAAATTAATTTTTGAAGTTTCCAAATAGCTTTTGCCTCGAGATTCATGCCCGATCAAGATAATTTTTGTGATGCCGTATTAGTTGCCTTCCTATTTTCGGACGTCGAAGCTCCAGGATTCCGAAAATACTTGTTCTGAAATTTTACACTGGCTGAATCGCAAGAAATTGCGTTCCAAAAATAGAACACTTGCACAAACTTGATTGTAGAGGCTCCGTTGAGCTCCGAAAGTGTCGTAATTCCGAAAAAATTTAGAAATTTTTGAAAAATTCAAAAACTCTAGAAACTTCCATCCTTCTCTCAAAAAAGTATAAATATGCCCTCTAGGCCTTTAGAAAAATTGCTCCTTTCCTCTTCTTTCTCCCTCTGGCTCTCTGGCGGCTGAGTCTTCCGCTATTTTTGAGTGGGAAACTTCCCATGCTCGAATTAGCGCCCCTCTTCTCGCGCAGGAGTTACGGGATTTTTCTTTCTTCCCCCAC
>NW_021564118.1:0-1032 GCF_001605985.2 Dendrobium catenatum
CTTGTAAAAATTTCGAGGCATAACAGCTTTGGTTGAGAAATTATCAGGAGTTCATTTTGAGGACTTGGATGCCAAGAAATAGGGAGACAGTCCCAAGCTGTTTAAGTTCAAAGTGGGACTTGAGATGTTGAAGTAGAGATTGTATAGTCGTTTGATCGTTCCCTATAAGAAGTATGTCGTCGACATAAATAAGGAAGTATAATTGAACTTTGTTATGATGAAGGATAAGTAGCGAGGGATCGGAACGACTAAACCTGAAACCAAATTGTTGAAGAAGAGAAGTGAGTTTGTGGAACCATTGGCGGGGTGCCTGTTTGAGACCGTAGAGGGATTTGTTGAGTTTGCAAACATGATGTGGATGGTTGTTGTTGATGAATCCTGTGGGTTGTTGCATGTAGACTGTTTCTTTAAGATCCCCGTGAAAAAATGCGCTGGCTATGTCAAGCTGGAGAATGGACCATTTGCGGTGGTTGGCAAGCGTTAGGAGAACTCGGATGGTTGGCATTTTAGCAACCGGACTGAACGTTTCGGAGTAGTTGATGCCAAGTGTTTGATTGAAGCCCTGAGCCACCAAGCGAGCTTTGTATCTATCAATATTACCGTTGGGCAGCAACTTAGTTTTGAACTTCCATTTGAATCCGAGGATAGGTTCATTTGTAGGCGGAGCAACGAGAGTCCACGTGCCTTGACGTTGAAGGGCAAGGAATTCTGTATTCATGGCCGATCACTATTGCAGAAGTTTGGATGCCTGGGTGTAGTTGGTGGGTGTGGTAAGTGATGAGATGGTGGCCGAGAGATTGAAAATTCATTTTGATTTGTAGATCCCAAATTTTGCTCTAGTTTGCATGGGGTGGGGAGTTGGACGAGGTTCAGTTGACAGAGCAACTTCAGCAAATTGTGAAGGGGTTGGAAACGTGATGTTATCCCGAAAGGGAAGAGTAGGGTTAGGAGATTCGGTTGGAAGAGCGACTTCGGTTTGTTTCCATTGTACCGTGTGGTTGGGAGCATGAATGGCTGATGTGGGCGTGATTA
>NW_021564119.1:0-926 GCF_001605985.2 Dendrobium catenatum
CCATTTAAATGTATTTTAACTCATTAGGGTGTGTGCTTTATATCCTTCAGTTCTTAAGTTTAAAAAGGCACCAATGTCGTGCTTGGTGATTTCAACTTTTTATTTGAAAACAAAAGAACTTATGCAGGAGTGGTCTGAATTAAAACTCATGTTGGCTAGAAAGTAGAGAAAGGTTTGTTTGTTGTAAAGGTGGACGAGAGAAAGGATGAATTGAAACTGGGTGGAGGCAAAAAGGTGCACTACCTTAAAGTGTATCTCGCTTTGAATCAGAATTCAAGACGGAGTTATTTTGGCAGAGGCAAAATGAGGAAAAGATTCCTCATTTGTTTTTGAAAGGAAGTTTTCAGAGGCATTCCTGTGGGGTTTCTTTTGCCAACACCTTTTGTCTCTTGCTTGAGGAGGCCATTGTCGATTTGAAATCGAAAGAGATTGAAAGGGAAGTTTGGAGATGTGATTGTTGAGTTAGAAAGCCTTCATATTTAAAGAAAAATGATACGTTCGTCCTGGACGAAAACAGTTCATCTTGGCCAAAATTTATCGTTCGTCTGGACGAAAAAATTTTGTACAGACGATCCAATTCGTCCAAAATGTAACAGCTTTTCGTACTCAACACAATTTAAGATGCGTCCCTTCGTACAGGCTTTTTGACTTGACCGATCGTACAGACAAAAAAATTTTCGTACGGATGATCAAAAAGTTAATTCGTTTTAATATATGTTGAAAACCATCCCCTACAATGAAACGACGTCTGTTCGTCTAGACGAAAAAAAGTTCGTACGAACGAACTTCACATTTAAAACTGCCTTATCCACTCAACCGCTGCATTCAATCGTCCTGATGTTTGAGTGAGAAAAACAATTTCGTCTTGGACGATTATAAGATCGTACAAATGAACTACATTAAAACTGCTCTCAGAACGTTTCATA
>NW_021564120.1:0-270 GCF_001605985.2 Dendrobium catenatum
AGTAGTTTAATTTTATTTTATGTTTTTCCGTTTTTTCCCTTATGGGTATTTGGTAGCTATTGTAGCCCAAGGGGCATTTTTGTCTTTTGTTTTTCTTTGTCATTGTGAGGCCTATTTATATGGCCCTTCTCTTGTAATAGTGGAGGATTGATGAAGAAATGAAATTTTCTATTGTTTGTTCTCTTTGTGAGTTCAAGAAGATCTCTTAGTGAGTTCTTCACATGAGATCTCTCTGTGAGTTCTCTTAGTATTAGCATCCATTGATCTTCT
>NW_021564121.1:0-306 GCF_001605985.2 Dendrobium catenatum
CTACTCTCCTAAAAAAAGGGTAGCACTACACTATCCTCAATAAACTCCCTTTCTAGTTGGAATGTGCAAGTCTCTCATACCATGCCCTTGGTGCTTATTTTAATCCATACAGAGCCTTTTTTTAATTTAGAAACATGATTTGGAACTTAAGAATTATCAAAACATAAGAGTTGCTCTATAAACACAACTTCTTTTATTACCTCATTTAAAAAGGCACTCTTAATATCCATTTATAAAAGCTAAAATCTCTTATAATAGTCAAAGGCTATTAGCACTCTAATCGCTTCCAATCTAGCTACATGGGTA
>NW_021564122.1:0-421 GCF_001605985.2 Dendrobium catenatum
TCCAAATGCTCCTAGAGATTTCTAAGCTTAATATTCTCGGAAGCTAATGTTAGGAAGGTGAATGAGTTGAAGAACATTGTTATCAATTTTCGTAATTGGTCGGGCCAAAATGTTAATCACTCCAAATCTATGATTTTATTTGGGAAGCACATTAACCGGAGGAGGAAGAATAAGATTTCTAAGCTTCTTCAGTTTAAGGTGGTGAAAGAGCTTTGCTATCTTGGTGTTAAGATAACATTAATGAGGATGGTGGCTTTGGATTTCTAAAAGCTTATGGAGGTGGCTTCTACTAGAATGAACACTTGAGGGAAGAATTGCATTTCATTGGAAGAGAAGTTGATACTAGTGAAATCTGCATTCCTTTTTCTACCATTGTTTTTGTCTTCCCTTTCATTAGTACCATTATCTATTCTCAAAGAAT
>NW_021564123.1:0-243 GCF_001605985.2 Dendrobium catenatum
GACTCTCCAGTCTTCCTAGAAGAAATGGCCTGCTCTATCTTCTGGGCAATCAAGTCCTGGATCTGTCCTGCTGACATCTGAGCTGGCTGACTCTGAACGGAAGTAGTGTAAGGAAGTACTGGGGGTGGTGCTGGGACTACTCTCTGGACCCTGTCCACTCTTACGGGGTCTACTGTAGCAGGTGGTACTACTGGCTGCTCTCTGGAGTACTGGTAGCTGCTACACCTATCACCTGAGGCATCG
>NW_021564124.1:0-2676 GCF_001605985.2 Dendrobium catenatum
AGCTTAAGCAATCTCTGCTTGGAGCCACTAATTATATCATTTTTGTATTATCTCTAATTATAATTATAATGTTATTTTTCAATATGTATGATTATATAATATGGAGAAAAGAATCAAAATGATCCATTGACTTTTTATGAAATATCAAAATAGTTTTCAACAATATTAAATGATCATTTTGATCTCTTAACTCTTTAAAAGGAAACTAAAATCTTCTCATATCATTTTGATTTCTTTTTAAAGACTTGAGGGGTTAAAATAGTCATTCAATATAATTGAGAATCATTTTCGTCTTCCATAAAAAGTTAATAGATCATTTTGATTATTTTCTGATCATATAACACGCAACATTAGGAAAACATATTGTCCTAATAAATATGATAAATATTAAAGTAGAACTTATTAATATGAAGTTGGATTGAAGAAAAAATTGTTGAAGCACGAAGCCACGTAGCATGCATGCAGCATGTTAATTACCTTGCTTTAGGTTTCGTTTGGGGCGATTTTCTTACTGCTTCTTAAATAAATTTTTTAGCTTAAGAAAGACATCCCAAACGAAGCCTTAGTTTATCATTTCGGTATGCGATATGTCATTATTGAAAGATTTCATATTGCAGACTATACATTTTTTATTATATGACATGAGGCAATATTTATTTACAGATGGAGGAGTTGAAGGATGAAATAGACGAGCTGAAAGACAACGCAGGTAAGGAAAAGCATGTGGATAAAGAGGAAGACCCCAACAAGCTGAACAAATGAATTTCATTCAGCACAGACTATTAGTTTTGATTCTGAAGCTGTTTTCGTTACGAATTTGGGCATCGGAAATTCTTTAATTTGTTTCTGTGAAGTTCTCCATTAGTTTATATACATTACAGTGCTGTGATTACTTTATGTATTATTTATGGCAAATTATTAGGTGCGGACACCAGACGGAGAGAACCGTCCCGTTTTTTCTCTGCTACAGTAAAAGCGAAGTCAAAGCGCAGCTATTACAGTAACTGCACTTTGACCATACTTTTACTATAGACATAGAGAAAATCGGACGGTTCTCACTCTCAGATATCTGCACCTAATAATTTCTCATTATTTACAATGTGTGACGACTTGATCACTTTATTTCATTTAAAGCATCTGTGGACTGTGTAATTCCAAACTTTCTCTATTTGCTGGTTTTTTTTTTTTTTACATTTTCCTTTGCTCTGATTTGAAGCAATTTGGGTTCAAATAATCCTCCATTAAGATTTATCAAATCGCTAAGAAAGTGAAAGAGGAAAACCCTAAAGAAGATTACAAATACACTTAAGATTTTTTGTGATTAGATATATAGAACTATCGTATTAATCAAGCATAGATAGATAAGTAGCAATGAGATCCACCAACCATAAATATGGAGGGTATAAAATAAGTACAAAATGAGTTGGTGAAATAAAATTATATATAGGTTGAGCTCAAATTCTTGGCCTTCTCAATGAGAAGTGAGAAGAATGAAGTATGGTGTTAAATTTGGAACTCTTTGAACCATCAAAAATTCAAATTTAATATGAGTTATTTGGTTGTTTAGATATTATAAATCCTATTAAAAAGAGAATTAATTTTCTTAAATTTATTATTAGATTGAATTTAATAACAACTTCAATTCCGACAAACTTGTGGCCTTTCCTAGTTTGTTCGATCATGCTCTTCCTTCATGGGAATGCAAAGCATGTCACTCAAAAGTCGATTGTAAGTGATAGAGGGAGAGATCATTTAGTAAAAACAAGTATTGACACAACTCAAATATTCGACCAGAAAAATTCGGTTCCGGATAGACCTTTTTTAACAAATGGGGTGGATACAAGTTCTAATATCTGGCCCATTTGAAAAATCGGGTTGTGTCTGAGTTGACCTGAAAACTCGAAAATGGCTTGATTGCACTTCCTGCTCCCACCTCTGTGTGCTAGAAAATCCATTGCACCGCACGTCGTGCATGACCCACAAAACTCACCTTACCAGCTTGCCTTGCATTGCTTCGCCGATGACTTGCAGCTCGCCTAGCCCGCATGTATCGTTTGCTCCCTTCACGCTGGCAAACCCGTCGCACTGCTTCGTGCACAACCCACAACTTGCCTTGTCTCTCACCGTGTCACGCACGACGAGCATCTCACCTAGCTCACATGTCCCGTACACAAAGCGCAGCTCGCCTCCAGCACTGCGTCCTGCGCTCGCCTCGCCCCCGCGTCCCACTATCCGCATTGTGCTCCCTGCTCTGCTTACCCAAGTCAGTCGTGTCGAGTAGGGTCAACCCGTGTTTGTGGCGGGTCGGATTCGTGTTGAATGAATTAAAGAGCAGGTTAGTTTCGGGTTGGACTCGAATCCGATCCAAAAATCAATTTTGACACCTTTACTTTCTAAATAAAAAAATATAAGTTAAATTCATAAAAATCATGCTCATTACTAGAAAAGCTGAAGGCAGATTTCTTATTCATACGCAACCCAATTTAATCTAGTAGTTAAAGGATGATCGACTCTCATGAATTTGAAGCTTGCTTATATGAATATGTGTATGCATTTATGATTAGATTTGCGTGTATGAATATGTGTATGCACACAAAACTTTCTAAACGGTGAAGGCAAAGTACAGTGCAAAACCAAAGATAAAAGATAAAAATTCATTCCAATTATCATTTGATG
>NW_021564125.1:0-296 GCF_001605985.2 Dendrobium catenatum
GTCAAACAAATAAAAAAGCTCACCAAAGCATAAGCATCAACAAAAGAGGAATAAAGGTAAAAATGGTATGGATGTTAATATTTCTTCTGACAATATTTTCTTTCGATGTAAGAAGCCTAGACATATGAAAAATCAGTGCCCTAATTTAAGAATTCTTCCTGTGAAAGAAAAGGGTAAAGCGAACAAAATTTTAAACTGGGGAAATAATGAAAAGCAAAAAATATCCAAGGCATACCTGATTTCTGAAGCATCGAACCAGGATAAAGATAATGGTTAAAGCTTTGTTTGTGTGTTTG
>NW_021564126.1:0-250 GCF_001605985.2 Dendrobium catenatum
TATCCCGGCCAAACTTAGGAATAAACTTCAACCCAAATCACATCTCTGTGTTTTCTTGGGCTATTCAATGAAATCCAAAGGCTACAAGTGTCTTGATCTATCCAAAAATCAAGTCACTATTTCCCGCAATGTGCTGTTTGATGAAGGCTGTTTTCCTTTTACAAGCATTGCACAGTCTCCTCAGTCAGCTCCAAGTACTGTATCATCATTATTCTTAACTCCTCATTCATGCTTACCACCGTCTATTCCT
>NW_021564127.1:0-274 GCF_001605985.2 Dendrobium catenatum
CGGGATTTGGCTTAAATCCTTCTTAAATCATGCTAAACCCTATTGCCAAACAACCTCTTAGTATTCTTAGCAATAATTCTACTTATTCTATGTCATCAAAACTCTAATAGATGATTCACTTTACTCATGCCAAAGAAAGTAAACCATTCATTTGAAATCTTGAATCTCACTTATTTCCCTTAGTAATAAATCACATCATAATACTAAATCAACCAACCAGTTTCAAATATTACATCGAACTCTTACATCTGCAACATGATTAATGTCTCCAAAT
>NW_021564128.1:0-294 GCF_001605985.2 Dendrobium catenatum
GATTTATGAAATATGTTGGCTTGAGAGGAAGAGTCCGTTCGTTAAATTCGTTCTATAGCCAAACAATCACACGGGATTTAATAAGATTTATCATAAATGTTGCTAAACAATTGTCAGGATTTAGGTCCCTGAGGATTTCCGAAATCTGGATTTACTCCTACTTAAATCAAATCTTGGGTGGAAACAGACAGCTCAAAAGGGTTTGAATTGCTTTGAGATCAGTGGTTTTCATCATATGCGTCTGTATCAGCTGATCATATTTAGATGACACACATATTAAAGCAGATCCAAGGG
>NW_021564129.1:0-236 GCF_001605985.2 Dendrobium catenatum
ATGGCAAACTTGAGTCCCAAGTACTCCAATTCGTTAAATCTGCATCAGCCCAGGAGCTTGGCCAACCAGGATTTGGTAGACGTGGGGATATGCTTGCTGAAAGGACCGCAAATTTTGTCCGGTTAACTCTTTGTCCTGTCCACAAGCAGTAATCAGTCAAGATGGACATAATGGTCCTAACATTTGCAGAGGAAGCACTTGCAAAACAAAGAATATCATCAGCATAAAGGAGGTGT
>NW_021564130.1:0-228 GCF_001605985.2 Dendrobium catenatum
AGATACTCAAACCCTAGCCAAATCAACTATTTAATGTATACAAATCAAAAGGAATTTGCTAAACAGTCCCTACGTTCAAATTCCCTCCTAAAATCCATTCAAAAACCTTCCTAAAACAGTCCCACAAGATGAGCGGCTCGCGCGGCATCCCACACAGGCGGAGTTTTCTCCGCTGTTTCGCGAATTTCACTCGTGAACCGGTCCCGGCTGAACCGGTCCAGTGGACTG
>NW_021564131.1:0-405 GCF_001605985.2 Dendrobium catenatum
GAAATCAAGGGAGTAATTAAGGATGATTGATACGATCTGATCAGCCAGGACGATCGTGAGATCGGCCTGGACGAGCAAGCCAAATTTCAATCGGCCAGGACTGTTTCGAGGGCCGTGCTCAGGACGATTTACCTCTGATTTGAACTAATCGGCCCGGACGATCGTGAGATCGGCCTGGACGATAAAGCTAAACTTCAATCGTCCAGGACTGTTCCCAGGGCTGTGCTCTGGCCGATCTTCCTTGATTTGTACTAATCGGCCAGGCCGATGTCCATATTGGCCTGGATGATAAAGTTGGTTTCTTGCAATTAATGAGCTCCTCTTGAGCTCTTCTATTTAAAGAGATCTTCTTCAACGTTTTTGAAATCCTTTTGGCTGCTGCCTTGACCTGAGAAGACCTTGAGG
>NW_021564132.1:0-315 GCF_001605985.2 Dendrobium catenatum
ATCTTAGACATGTACACTAGGTTCATTCAAATTGTAATAACTTTGCATGCCTTAGGAAAAGAGTTTTCAAATTTTGAAAAAGTCAATAAATTTCTTCGTTGTTTACTTGAAAAATTTGATTCCAAAGTTATTGTTATTTGTGAATCAAAAGATTTGAATGATTATTTTATTGATAATTTGATTGGCTCACTCGTTGCCTACGAGCAAGGTTTGGGTCAAAAACTTTTTGATGAAGGTGAAACGATTGTTCTAAAAATTGAAGATACGAAAAAAGATTTCTTAGTTGGTGACAAATGCAATGACTTATCAAGCAAA
>NW_021564133.1:0-285 GCF_001605985.2 Dendrobium catenatum
TAATTTCTTAAGAAACTTTAATAGTGTCCAAAAATTACAAAAAAATTAGGGAAGCTAAAACACAACATTTTAAATATTCTGGCGAAGACAGTTTGTGATTTTGTCTTAAGATGAATCCTAAAAAAAATAGGGTTTCACATTTTAACGTCCATTTGATACAATTTAAAACCCTTAAAGCAATTAAAAGCTAAGAGTACCCTTATGGCATGTAGTCTATCTACTGGGGTAAAGATTTTCTCAAAGTCTAATCCCTCAATTTGGTTATACTCCTTAGCTACTAGTTTG
>NW_021564134.1:0-245 GCF_001605985.2 Dendrobium catenatum
TGGAGTCATCCTTTGTGGTTGCAGATTTTGGAGCCTACAAACATTCAGTGATTATTTGAGACTTATTCTTCCACTGGAACTTTGATTCTTCAGTCATTTAGGAGAATTTGGTGGACTACGATCACTTGAACTGATCGAGTCAAATTGGCCTTCGTTCTTCCTACAGTCCTTACTGACGGGTTGACGAAGTGGGGGTTCCGCTACTACGGCCTTTCTTATGGCGTGTTGAGTAGACGGAGCTGCCA
>NW_021564135.1:0-216 GCF_001605985.2 Dendrobium catenatum
TGATTCGTCTCCCTCTGGAAAATATAAATCCTCCTCCAAACTGTATTCCATTGGCAACACCATCATACAAGATTCAGAGAGTATTTCTTCAGTGTATTCTTCTTTTATCAAGGTACTCGGTGCCACCGAGATAACCCGACATACTTATGTTGGAAGAGAATTCTCATCATCTTCTTCAACTTAATCAATTTTAAGCTCCGCCACAACAAGCTTGAT
>NW_021564136.1:0-216 GCF_001605985.2 Dendrobium catenatum
TGGATTCGGACAGCAGCACAGGTAAGAAATTGTTTTAGTTTTCTTGTTTTCTATAGTTTTGGTTATAGCTTTTTTCTTTTTTTTTCCTAAATAGAAAATTCGTTTACAATTTAGTTTATAGATAAAATAAAATTGTTTAGTTTAATTTTTAGTTTATAGTTTAATAAATAAATTAGATTCAATACTAAATAGATAAAAAAATTTAATTCATGGCAT
>NW_021564137.1:0-287 GCF_001605985.2 Dendrobium catenatum
TGGAGCTTAAATCAAACAATCCTTCAATCTCTGAAAATTAGCCTCATACTTTGGTGTATAGGCAAAAGTTATTGACTTCTGAGTCAATCTTGTTAGAGGTGAAAAAATCTGAGAAAACTCCATCATAAACTTCATGTAATATTTATCCATACTCAAGAAACTATATATCCCAAATATAATAGTAGGCCTCGACCAATCAATGAGCCTAAACTTTCTAGGAATCAATAGAGATACCCTCACCACTAACCACGTGTCCCAGAAAAGAAATACTCCTCATTCAAAACTCA
>NW_021564138.1:0-261 GCF_001605985.2 Dendrobium catenatum
CAAACTGCCAACAACAGCCTTATCCATAGACATATCAACAGCAAACTGTGATATATCCCTTCTCTACAACATTAACAAACCTCCCGATTTCCCCATAGCAGGGAAATGAAAAAAATCCCAGTTCATACCAATAAGTCTATTAACCTCCATTCTACTAATATCTTTAATCATAGTTTCAATTAAACCAACAAAACATACCTCATTGCTACCAACAATGCTCCACTGATAGTACCCCGTCATCTTCTTACGGGCACCTCTGCA
>NW_021564139.1:0-278 GCF_001605985.2 Dendrobium catenatum
GGATTACTTTTCTCTCCATCTTTGGATGAAAAGATAAATTTTTTTATTTTATTTAGTATAAAAAGAATGAAACATCTAAAAATAAATATAGATGTTCTTTCAACACAATTCTGTGTTTTCTTTTTCAGCAGAATTCAGGTTGACTCTAATCCCTGTAAGTTCTGTTGACAGGTTGATAACATGACGCCTGCGAAATCCTTTATGACTGTGAAACTGGGTGAGGGAACCAGGGTGCAATTCCCTCAAGCTGTTCTGAACACAGGCTTTGCTGGAGCAAC
>NW_021564140.1:0-243 GCF_001605985.2 Dendrobium catenatum
CCAAGGAATCCAAAAAACGAACAGGCACCCCAAGCAGTCACGGCTGCATAAATTCCAGCCTATTCCTCTCCCAATGCCATAAGACAGCTCTCCAAACAGCCATAAAAGGAAGAGAAAAAAGAATAGGAAAAGGCAAGTTCCACTCACCAAAATCTATCATAAAGTAGTACTAAAACTTCAGCTTATAATGAGCTCAACTTCACAATATATTAATGAGCTTGCACTACTTAGATCTCAACCACC
>NW_021564141.1:0-212 GCF_001605985.2 Dendrobium catenatum
AGAAAGTCGGGCCAGAATGTCGGGCCTTGAGGTGGTGGTGCGGCGAAGCTCTGGCGGTGGTCCGACGAGGCTCCGACGGTGGTCTGACGAGGTTCCGGCGGTGGTCCGGCGAAGTTCCGACGGTGGTCGAAGAGGAGCTTCTTCCTTCTCTTCTCCTCTTCTCTTCTTGCTTCGACCCCCTTTGTGAAGAATGAGGGCTCTATTTATAGATT
>NW_021564142.1:0-1349 GCF_001605985.2 Dendrobium catenatum
AGAGTTTCATCCAGGGACGAAGGGTAAATTTTATCCTGGACGATTTTAAATAGAGAATATCGTCCAGAGACGAACCATGCATTTTATTTGGGCGAATAGTGCAAAGTGAGAATCCAGAGGCGTTCGTCTCAGGACGAATATTAAATTAGTCCGGATGATTAGGACTTAAAAAATTTTTCTCACTGCCTGTTCGATCCATTGCTCTTCCGAGGGGTTAATTGACATGATCATCCCGTACGAACTATGTTCATCCCGTACGAACTATGTTTGTCCTGTACTATCAGTTCACAAAAATTATTCCCCCATATGTGTGTGTTGCGAATATTCACTCAATTACAATCACTCCCACTCAATTCAAAGACATTTTTAAAGCTTTTAATTTACAAATGATTGGATGCTGAATTTGATTTGAAGTCTTCATAGTTTGGAGTTGATTTTCCTGAAATATTAGTACACACTAGAGCAAAAGCAAATCTTCCAAAAAGTGTTAGGAGATATCTATATATAAAATAATAATATTTGAAATCATCAAAATAATACAAATTGCAAGAATGTAAAACATGCAAATAGCAACTCTCTTAACAAAGGGTTGAGTTTAAGAGAGGGAAAAGATCATTGGAGGGGGTTTCAAGGGAGTGTGGAGGAGGTTTCAAACGGTTGCTCCAACAAACTTGCACCTTATTATCATCAAATTTAAGGTTATTCTTGAGGAAAGTTTTGGGAAGAAGAAGATCTCTTTGGTTTTAAAGAGCCAAACTGCTCCACCGCACTGGGGAAGGTTGAAGTACTTTTATAAGGGCTTCTCCGCTTGACTGTGGGGGTTAAAGAAGAGTCACTAAAGATTTAGTGCAATACTCGCAGTATGTCTCCTAAGAGTGGATGTAGGTTAGTTTGGACTAAATCACTATAAATCTAGTGTGTTCTTACCTTATTATTTTTGCACTTTATTTTCGCATTTATCCTTATTGTGATTAACCGCATGGGTGAAATCTCTGATTAATTATTTTATTATTGATTTAATTTTTTTTCACTATAAGATATAAAAAGATTATTCTTTTAATTAAATTTTTTTTTAAATATCCAATTCACCCCCCTCTTGGTTAGTCTCGGAACTAGTTCATAAGGGCTTAATATCTCTTGATAAACTTTCATGTGGTATCAGAGTAATCAATTGATTACCAAATATGGCAAATGATTCTATCTGGTTATTCTGTACTGTCACATGTTATAGATGGATTTAAAACTAATATTCTTTTTAATCAATGGAATATGATAGAACAAATCAATGCTCAATGAAATGCTAAATCTTTAAACTATTTTTTTGTAATTTAAATTATAAAGATTGTATG
>NW_021564143.1:0-215 GCF_001605985.2 Dendrobium catenatum
TCAGCAGGTAACACCCTCCAATCTAAATTTTTAATAAGCAACTCCTTTTACATTTAATTAAATTTAAATGTTGTTAATAATATTTTTTTCGCACTGAGAAGAATATTACTTACTGATAGTTGAAATATAACAAAATTTACACTCATTGTAAATAAATTAATATTTAATATATCAGAGTAGAAAATAATATATATTTCCATAAAACCCTTAGGCCT
>NW_021564144.1:0-271 GCF_001605985.2 Dendrobium catenatum
TTTTAATTTATTGAATCAACCTAATTATTTTCTTAATCAAGCAATTCATTTTTTTCAATAGAATGAGTTTTCTTTAGTTTTTAAAATTACAGAAAGGAAGTATATTTGTTGAAAAGAGAAGATGTACAAAATGAGCTCAAAGCTGAAAAGATGCATAATGACACCAAATATGAAAAGATATATAAAGTGTATCAAAATCCAAATGATGCAGAATGATTCCAAATATGAAAAGATACACAAAGTATATTAAAAATAAAAAGATGCACAAAGT
>NW_021564145.1:0-236 GCF_001605985.2 Dendrobium catenatum
ACATCGTCCTATCCGATATTTTTATCGTCCTGGACGATAGGGCAAATTCTCTTCAAACTCCATCTGCTGAACTTTTCTATGCTTGCTGTAACTCATCATCTTGGACGTTCTTATATCATCCTGAACGATATGATCGAACTCTGTTGCAATCATGATGATAGTTCTGGCCGTTAGAATATTTCATCTGGCCGATGTAATTTATGTGCATCGTCCTGGCCGATACACTGGATCATCCT
>NW_021564146.1:0-227 GCF_001605985.2 Dendrobium catenatum
AGCCGGCATGGATTTCACGTTTAATCAGAAACAAAGAAAACCAATTCTCAAATCAACAACTCCAAAAATATTCAAGAGATCGAAGAGTTAAACTAACCACTCAAACCGATCGTAAAATCTCGAGCAAAACGAAATCACTTTATAATTCTTCGATCAGAGGAAAGAACAGAGGAGATACGGTGTAGCAAGGCAAAACGGAACCACGGTGATCATCGTCGATGACCCAC
>NW_021564147.1:0-261 GCF_001605985.2 Dendrobium catenatum
CATACACCGTCAAGGGGAGCAACACCGAGTTGATCATAGTAATCTGGCCAGCAAGAGACAAGTGCCTGATACCCCAAGCCAGCGTAACTGACCGGATCTTCTGTAGTAACGAGCTGAAATCTGCCTTCCTCAACCTTCTGAGAGCAAACCGAATACCCAAGTACTCCAATTCTTCCACGTTCCGACATCCCGCCAGTCTAGCAAGTCAGGACTTGGTCGTAGATGGCGTCGACCGGCTAAAGAGAATTGCGGACTTATCTT
>NW_021564148.1:0-356 GCF_001605985.2 Dendrobium catenatum
AGTTCCCAAGTTGACTTCTTTGAGCTCGTCCATCGTTGCAGCTTGTCCACCATCTTTTAGTTCTTCTGGTGCTGGATTGGCTTCCACGGGTTGATCTTCATAAGCTTTGGCTTCATATACCTCATCTTCATCATTATCAGATTTGATTTCCTCACAAGTGACTATTCGACAAGTCTCTTTTCGGAAGAATTTTTGTTTGATGAACCCGATGCCTTTATATGCATCTATATCCTTCCGTCATAGTGGATGCGGATTCCTTCCATACCAGAGGCCCAGGCTTGTACGAAGTTATCATTTGGTAGTAGGAATATTGATTTGCTTTCGTAGCATTCTTTGAATATTCTTGGTATTAAACT
>NW_021564149.1:0-977 GCF_001605985.2 Dendrobium catenatum
GACTGATCGTCTCGAAAGTACGAACCCAACGACACGAAATTCGGCTCAATCTGAGCCCAAATGAGTCCAAATCAAGGACCCAAAGCGCTGTTGGAAGGTTTGAACCACAATTTGGATTACCAAACGGTTTCCAAACGTGACATGCTTATAGTCGAATTGAGCGGCTCGACGAGGCGAATCCAATTATCCCTAGATCGCCGAATTTCGATATAGTTAAGATCTTCAAATGTCTGACGAACGGTCTACGATCAAGAGATTCAATATCAACTGTCCATCCAAACCACTATACGTTTGCCCTTGATCCTCCTTCTATTTACGGGCCATGCCACTCCATAAATCTATAAATAGATCTCTCATTTCTCTTGAGAGGGGGGCCAAGCAAAGAAGAAGAAGAAGAGAAGAGTCGGAGGGAAGAAACTCCTCAACCACCGTCGGGATTCTGCCCGACTTCCACTGGACGTTGGAATTCTACCCGAATTCCAAGTGACGCTGGAATTCAGCCCGACTTCTAAGTGACGCCGGAATTCCGCCCAACTTCCAAGTGACACCGAAATTTCGCTCGACTTTCCAGTGACATTGGAACTCTTCCTGAACTCCAAGTGAGGTCGGAATTTTGCCCGAATACCATCTAACGCCGGAGTTCTCCTCGGCCGCCAACTGAAGTCGGATTTCTACCCGACGTTGGACCTCCGCTCTTTGTCAAGTTTCTACCTGATGCTAGACTTCTGCCTGTTGTAGTACTTTCGCCGAATATCTATCTGATGTTGGATTTATGTCCATTGTTGGATTTCTACCTGATGTCATCCTTCTGACCTTCTTCGTCAGACAACGGTCCTTCCGACCTCCGTCGCCCGCTGACTATGGTCCATCTGACTTACGTCGCCCACCAACTACAGTCCTTATGACCTCTGTCGCCCGCCAACTATGGTCCTCATGACTTAAGTCGCCCACCGACTATTGTCCTTCCGACCTCCATC
>NW_021564150.1:0-284 GCF_001605985.2 Dendrobium catenatum
TAGCATCAGGCTTGGATGATTACATATTTTTAACAGACAATAATAAGTTCATGAACTTATTCTGATTGATACATGATTTGTGTTTATATGAACTTATTCTCCTTCCATATGGAGTAAGCAGACAATAATAAGTTCATTTATGGGACGGCGGACAACAGATGACAGCTTCTCCCTATCATTTGTAGTAGGCAGACAACATGGCTTCTGGAAAATACTAGAAAACATTTGGATCCATATATGGCTTCTAGAAACAGTTGAACAAGGAAGAGAAGCAAGCTAAAGAA
>NW_021564151.1:0-6392 GCF_001605985.2 Dendrobium catenatum
GTGGGCCATTGTTGCAGTTTTCCTGTAGTTTTTTTTTAATTTAACCTTAATCACATGGAGCTTTTCTTTTTTCTTCGAGTTCTAGCATGGGCTCCTATTTCTCTATTTAGATGAGTATGTTCAATTGGGTTGTGAGCTCGGTTTGATGTGATAATACTATCAATTTTGGTAGGGTTGTCAAGGTTAAAGACTATGCATTTACCATTTATCTTGACTACTCGTTTACTTTTTTCTTGAACTGCTATTGGCTAGTATTTTTTGGGACTATCTGTGACTGGAAGTTATAGTTATATTATAATGATGTTGGTACTACTTATGACTTCATCTTCTAGGCTTACCCGTCTCATGTTATTATTAACACTGCCTTTCTGATTAGCTTGATGGGCATCATATGTGGTTGTATTTTGGGGGCTCTTTGTTCTATCATTTTGGGTCTCTGTTGCTGTTATCATTGCCCATTTTTCATGTATTGGCAATAATTTTATTCACCTTAACCATCTCTTGGGTAGGTTCACTAGTAAGCTTATGTGGCATGGTGATATCTTGGTTATTAATTGCATGAACTTTAATGGCTTTCCTTTTTAGTTTCCGGGCAATATCTTATTTGGTTATTTAAAAATATGGATCCTTTTATGTTTAAATTTGATTATTCATATTCTTGCATATTACTTCCAATATTCTTGTTTGTAGTCTAACTTTCTTACAGGTTAAATGGATCGAGATCTTGGAGTTTTGCTATTTTTCTGGAAGAAAACGGTGCCGAGAGTACTTTCTTTTTCTTCCTTTTTTTGACCCTATTTTTGGCTAGCCTAGAATATTATTATGGTATTATTCTATAGAATAGGGAACTGTTAACTCATAGGTTTTCTTTTGGATTGTTTTGTTGCTCTTTTGAGCATTAGCGAGCAGAAGGTTCTCTTTAATGACCTTGTAATTTCTTTTCTTAATTAACGGATAGGCCCCTTTGTGGGTTTTAACCAAAAAAACAAATTGGTCTGGTGAAAATTGAGGCATCCACCTATCAAGCTCCATAATATCTCCCCCATGAACCAAGGTCCTCAATAGAGCACAGCATCTCGGGGCTCCATGGTGGAAATAATACAAACAAAATTGTCTTGCCCCACAGTTATGAGTAAAAATTCCCCAAATCTATCCCATTTGTGTTGGACCTCAGTGTTCAAAAAAGATAATGGTAATCTCTTGCCCAGAATCCTGCCAACAATAATGCAGTCCAATTGTTGCATGTTGCCCCACATCACCTCCATGCATAGATCGATGATGACTCCATCCTTATTGAAGGAAGTTAGGTCCCCAACCTCTAAAATTTATATATGCTTAGGGCTTTTCTATGAATTGGTTTATGGAGGTGGGGCACGCTCTTCCCAAATGAGCAAAAAATGATGCTCTGCCCACTACTCTCAGCCCCCCAGCTAGAGGAGGAATTTCCTCGAACACTTTTGATGCAATCAGAAATTTGGGAGAGGGACCCAAATTTTTTATCACAAAAAAGAACTCTTTCTAGAGAATAAAAGATTACAAGAACTCACAAAAACTAGACAAATTAGACAAAACAAACTTTTTATATCATATAAAGACTTACAAACTTTTGACTCTTACAAACGACTCAAACAAATGACTCAAACAAAGACACCTAAAGTTGCTTTCATCCATTAGAAGAAGGATACAGGTGGGGTGTAAACTTGCGGATAGAAGAAAGAGGTTAGAAGCCAAGACGAAGGGTGGAGAAGAACCCGCAGGATTTCCGGAGGGGATGAGAAAGAAGGCAAGTCTCCCCAAGAGATAGAAGAAGAGAGGTTGGACAAAGCTCGCAAGCTTTTCCAAACAACAAACCCTCAGGTTTCTTTCAAAAAATTACATCATATAACATCTCTAAGCATCTCATATATATAGGCAATAGAGGAGAAACTTAACAGCCCAAGAACCCCTCAAATCCCATATAAAAATAATAGAAATGAAAGGCCAAAAGTCACCTTGCAGGATATCCCAAGAGTCACTGCCATTTCCAAGCAGAACAAGGCCACGGAACCAGCCAAATACAGAGCCAATGCCACAGTTTCAACATAGGAAACCAGGAGTTTTTTGTTATAGAAATCCCAAACGGCACAACTATTCTCAAGGAGGAGGTCACAATTTCAACAGCCAAGCACAGGAATCCAACAGGTAAGTCACGGTTTTTAGCAACCAAACAGCCACCACTTTTAATGAGAGAAAGGGGACCACGGGACAAAGAAACTGAAGCAATTCATGGGAAGAAAACCACCAGAAAACCGCAGCAGCTCAAGAGGTAACAAGAAGAGGAAAAGGCAAGTTCCACTCGCCCAAAAGCTTGCACACTTCAACTTTAATTTCAGAGCTAAACATCATCTCATAATGAGCTACACCACTACTAGATATTAATGAGCTGGTACTACTAGAATTTCAACAGCTAAAGCTCAAACCTAAAACAGCCAAGGCCCTCTTGAAACCAGTAAACAGCCCAAAGGACAAGGTGGAGATGAAAGGTCAAGTTAATGAAGAGAAAGAAGAGGGGGAAGGAGAAAAGACACAAGGGAAGAAGCCTAAGAGCCACAAGGAGGAGGGGATTAATCTAATTAATCTTCAATTTATGAGCTTAAAACACTCTACTAAATATTAATGAGCTGACATTTAGTAGAGGATATTAAAACTCACCAAAAGTAAAACTCAACTTGTTTTGACCCCTCCCCTTGCCTACATCAAACTCCCCTTCTTGAAGACTCAGCTCCCGATGAGTCAGTTCCTATTTTCTTCCGAGGAGGCAAAAACTGAGCATCCAACTCTTGAATTTTTGCTTCATATTTCTTCAGGATTTCTTCTCGTTCTTGCAGGAACTGCTCTTGCAAACGTTGCTTCTTCTTCATGTATCTTTCTATACACAAATGCATCCATGACTGTAGTTTGTATAGCTCGTATTCCAAGGGATTTGTTGAATCTGGAATCCATCTGTTCATCGAATCTTGATCTTCAGAATCTTCTTGCTTGTTTTCTCCTATCTTTTTATCTTTTTTCATTTTTTTTTGACGACTCAAAAAAGACTCAAAAGACTCCACCTAAAAAAGACTTAGACTCAACTTAAGACTCACGACAACAAGACTTACAAGACTCACAACTTGACTTTGACTTGAAAATAAAATAAAGACTTGACAAACTAACTCACAAACCTAGGACTTCCTAACTGGCTCTGATACCAATTTGATGCAATCAAAAATTTGGGATAGGGACCCAAATTTTTGATCACAAAAAAGAACTCTTTCTAGAGAATAAAAGATTACAAGAACTCACAAAAACTAGACAAAACAAACTTTTTATATCATATAAAGACTTACAAACTTTTGACTCTTACAAACGACTCAAACAAACGACTCAAACAAAGACACCTAAAGTTGCTTTCATCCATTAGAAGAAGGATACAGGTGGGGTGTAAACTTGCGGATAGAAGAAAGAGGTTAGAAGCCAAGACGAAGGGTGGAGAAGAACTCGCTAGTCTCCCCAAGAGATAGAAGAAGAGAGGTTGGACAAAGCTCGCAAGCTTTTCCAAACAAAAAACCCTCAGATTCTTTCCAAAAATCACATCATATAACATCTCTAAGCAGCTCATATATATAGGAAATAGAGGAGAAACTTAACAGCCCAAGAACCCCTCAAATCCCATATAAAAATAATAGAAATGAAAGGCCAAAAGTCACCTTGCATGATATCCCAAGAGTCACTGCCATTTCCAAGCAGAACAAGGCCACGGAACCAGCCAAATACAAAGCTAATGCCACGGTTTCAGCACAGGAAACCAGGAGTTTTTTGTTATATAAATCCCAAACGGCACAACAATTCTCAAGGAGGAGGCCATGGTTTCAACAGCCAAGCACATGAATCCAACAGGTAAGTCACGGTTTTCAGCAACCAAATAGCCACTACTTTTAATGAGAGAAAGGGGACCACGGGACAGAGAAACCGAAGCAATTCATGGGAGGAAAACCAGCAGAAAACCGCTGCAGCTCAAGAGTTAACAGGAAGAGGAAAAGGCAAGTTCCACTCACCCAAAAGCTTGCACACTTCAACTTTAATTTCAGAGCTAAACATCAGCTCATAATGAGCTACACCACTACTAGATATTAATGAGCTGGCACTACTAGAATTTAAACAGCTAAAGCTCAAATCAAAAACAGCCAAGGCCCTCTTGAAACCAGTAAACAACCCAATGGACAAGGTGGAGATGAAAGGTCAAGTTAATGAAGAGAAAGAAGAGGGGGAAGGAGAAAAGACACAAGGGAAGAAACCTAAGAGCCACAAGGAGGAGGGGATTAATCTAATTAATCTTCAATTTATGAGCTTAAAACACTCTACTAAATATTAATGAGCTGACATTTAGTAGAGGATATTAAAACTCACCAAAAGTAAAACTCAACTTGTTTTGACCCCTCCCCTTGCCTACATCAAACCAGAAATCCTGCGGGCTCTTTCCAACCTTTCTTCTCGGGCTTCTAATCTGTTCGTCTCTCCGCAAGTTCCACCTACCTGTATCTTTCTTCTAGTTCCGTTGGTAAAGTTTGTTGGCTGTTTTGGTGAAGTTGTTGGCTGTTTTGGTGGCATTTGCTGGAGGAGTTTGGTAGGACATTGGAACCCCCCCTTTGCAGTGGTGGACCCTTTGGTTTGCATATCTAAACCTTATTTTAAAATATATTCCTACAATCGGTGCATGTGAGGAGTCCTCTTATAGGATGTTCTGAGGATAGCGTTTGTTTGTTTTTAGTTTGTTTCTTTTGCTAACTTTCTTTTGCTTTGGTTTGTTGGATGATTGCTTCTTTCCTATTCTGGAGTTTAGTTATTTTATCTAGTCTATTTTGTTCTCCAAGTGGTGTTTTAAATTTATAAAAGTGAGTCTTGAATTTCTTTGTTCTCTCTTCGTGTTTTTGTTTCAAGTTAACTTTATGCAACAATTGAATAATTTGCAACAACGGATTAATACCATGACTAAAACAATTGATAACTTGAATGTTAAAAAAGCTAATGCTAATCCTAATGATCAAACTTCTGAAAGTGAAGAAGAGGTTCATAGAAATCATCATAGGCAACAAAAAAATGGGGACTATGGAATTAAAATTGATGTTACTAACTTTGAGGGTAAGCTACAATCTGATCAATTTATTGAATGGGTAGAAAAGGTGGATCAATTTTTTGAGTGGAAAGAAATACCTGAAAATCGAAAAGTTTGTTTTGCTAGCTTAAAACTATCTGGTCATGCTTTAACCTGGTGGAAAAACTTTCAAAATAATAGACTTAGAAGGGGAAAAAAAAGTCAAAAAATAGGAAAAAATGAAGGAGAAAATGAAAGGAAAATTCTTGCCAACTGATCATGCTCGAACAATAATCCAAGATCAACTCAATTTGCATCATATCAATAAAACTGACGAGGCTTGTCGTATGGCTTTAAAATTGGAAAAGCAACATCAAAGGGAAAAGGGTCACAATAAAATCATGGAAACGTATAAACATTGTTCAACTGGCAGCATTAAATCTCAATCTCAAACTTCTGGGGAAACATCTGGTCTGAAAATTAAAGCTTTTGAAAATCAAAATACTGATAAAGGAAAAGGGATAATGAGTACTAAACCGACTGATCAACCTAAGTTAATTGGACCCTGCTATAAGTGCGGGCTTTATGGTCATCTTTCAGCCACTTGTAGAAAAAATAACCCACCAAGAAATAATCTCATTGAAAACGATGAAAATTCAGAAGAAGAAGAAGAAGTGAATAAAACTGAATCTGAAAATGACAATGAAATAGAAAGAGTTGATGTTGAAGGAGATGAAAGTGAAGAGTTTTTGGTAATTCAACAAGTTCTAACAACAACAATTGACAAAGGGGATATATGGCTAAGAGAGAACATATTCAAAATAACTTGCACCATCGAAGGAAAAATTTGCACCCTTATGATTGATAGTGGAAGTTCAGGAAATTTTGTTTCTCAAAAACTGGTTGCTAAATCAAATCAAAACCACTTGCTAAATCCTATAAGATCTCTTGGTTTAAAGAAGGAGGTGAGGTTCCAATCACTAAACAATGTACTGTCAATTTATCTATTGGAGGATCATTTAAAGATCAAGTTTTTTATAATATTGTACCTCTTGAAGTTTGCCATATTTTGCTAGGACGACCTTAGCAGTACGACAACAAAACTGTTCACAATGGAGAGAAAAACACATATACTTTGATGCAAAATAATAAAGAGTTTACTCTTCATCCACAAAAGAATGTGTCGGATTCACTCGTTAAGAAAAACACAGTTGCCAAAATTTCTTCTCCTAAACTGCTTTTAAATGCTAATGATTTGAAACATTTTGAAGTTGCTTATTTG
>NW_021564151.1:8236-18902 GCF_001605985.2 Dendrobium catenatum
ACCTCTTTCTTCTCTACGCAAGTTCCACTCCACCTGTATCTTTCTTCTGGTTCCGTTGGTATGAAGTTGTTGGCTATTTTGGTGGCATTTGCTGGAGGAGTTTGGTAGGACATTGGAACCCCCCCTTTGCAGTGGTGGACCCTTTGGTTTGCATATCTAAACCTTATTTTAAAATATATTCCTACAATCGGTGCATGTGAGGAGTCCTCTTGTAGGATGTTCTGAGGATAGCGTTTGTTTTTTTTAGTTTGTTTATTTTGCTAACTTTCTTTTGCTTTGGTTTGTTGGATGATTGCTTCTTTCCTATTCTGAAGTTTAGTTGTTTTATCATGTCTATTTTGTTCTCCAAGTGGTGTTTTAAATTTATAAAAGTGAGTCTTGAATTTCTTCGTTCTCTCTTCGTGTTTTTGTTTTAAGTTGCATACATCAACTTTGTATGCCCTGCTATCTATCCTACTTACATGTTGCATCCGACCTATGTGTGTTCACATCTACAGCTGGGATATCGCCCACGCGACCATCAAGAGTGTTCCCCTGCATCCCCATGTTAAAGTTAGCTGCCCTAAGAGCACAATCAATAGGGCATGACATACTAACCTCCATATCTTTCAACACCATCCTGTAAGAACCTCAATCAGCTGTGCCCGAGGGTACCTCGCCACCACTGAAGCTTGCCTTAATAATCATCTTCTTGATGTCCATAGCAGTTGAGTCTTTCTTGTACATCAAGTTGTGAATAACCTTCACCCTTGCAGCCTTTTTAGCATCTCCCCGTATGTTGGAACCCAGTGCATGGAGCATTCATTAATTAAATAAAATGGTACATATGGAGTACAATAAAATTATGGAAATAAAGCCTATGCCTACCAAGATAAAAAAGAAAATAGGAGAAGAGCAATATATTTGTGGATAATAATCCATACATGTAAAAAAAAAGAAGGAGAAGGCAAAAAAGCAAGAGGGAACTGAAACCCCTTTGGTTTGCATAGAGTGGTCTCCCAAGCACTTGCCCTAAGGACCAAAAAGATAGACAAAAAACTACTCCAGAAGGGGGAGATATCGAGAAAGGTGTTGAAACTGCCCAATGGTTGAGAAGTATCCTATTGCTCTAGCAAAAATGATGATTAAGATGTGCTTGTCATGGGAAGTAATAAGGAAAGACATCTTTACTCACAAAAGGGGACAAAGTCCCTAACAATGTCATCATGAAAATTCTTTTTCTCTTCCTAGGCATGTTGGAAATCGGCGCCAACTGCAAAAATTGTTTATTAAAAAGGCCTTGGAGGCTTCATGTTACATTTTAGAGACATTGATGGTTTTGGAGGAGGGTCATTGGGTTACTGTGTCCTTGCAGCAGTCAAAATACTAGGTGGGTTGTTCTCCTCAAGATGGATGGTATTAGTGGGCTGCTCCTATGGAAGGGTGGAATGGGACTTTGGTTTGGGCTTGTACTTTCCATTCCTTCTTCTTGAAATAAGATTCAAATCTCCAAACTCATCCTCCTTAGCAATATTGGGTTGGGAGTGCTATTCAATGAGGTTGGCCTGTGTGGATGTCTCATCCTTAAGAGGGGAAGGGGGCCTGAGGAGTCCCCCCATTTTCATAAGTGACCAACTTCTTGGGAGGATTGGAGGAGGATGCACGTGATGGAGCCATGGAGCGAGCAGACAATCTGGGTCAGGTTTGGGCAGAATGGCTAATGCAGCCACAAGAGAAGCATAAGGTCAAGAAGCCTTTATACTCAATGCATTGGAAAAACTGACCATGCAAGATGTTAATCAAAATCCCAGGTAGTATCCTCTGGGAGAGATCAATACACACACAAATTCAAGCATGTATAAATATATAATAAAAGAGTTTGGATTAATGCCATTAAATATAAATAAGAAAGATATTAATCCCCATAAATTATTTTTAATGGATTGATTTATAAACTATTTAATTAATCTCATTTGATAAAATATTCTTTTGATTATGCTATAGAAATAATATAAGAAGAAAAAGAACTTATGATGAAAATTTTGAAGATAGTTTAAAAGAGTTTAATAATAAGAGAAAGGAGAGAGAGAGAGAGAGAGAGAGAGAGAGAGAGAGAGAGATAGAGAGAGAGATGAAGAGAGAGAGAGTGAGAGAGGAAGAGAGAGATAGATGAAGAGGGAATAAGAGAGAGAGCAAGAGAGAGAGAGAGATGAAGAAGGAGAGAGAGAGAGATTGATGAAGAGGGAATAAGAGAGAGAGAGAGAGAGAGATGAAGGGGGAAGAGAGATAGAGATGAAGATGGAATAAGAGAGAGAGAGAGAGAGATGAAATTCTGTAGTTTTCATTCAAAATATAAAGGAAAAACTAGTTACATGTAACACTAAACTATGAACTATACTGATCACTATCACCCCTCAACAACGACAAAAGGGTTGAGGGGAAATCCCCATTATTTGCATCATAAAAAGCAAAACTCTCATGTAAAGCTAAATTGGCACAAAAATCAGCCGGCCGATTGCTCTCCATATTTATATACTGGAAAATAATATGCTTAAATTCCAATAAAAAAGAAAGATTCGATCCTTCAAACCTGAAGTGTCCCTTATGCTGGTGGTCCTTCTAGTGCTGGAACCACTCAATTGTGCTGATGCAATCACCCTCAATGATAATCCCTTCCATATAAATCATCCATTCCACAATAACCTCACGGATAGCGGTAGCCGCCATAACGTCTGCTTGGAAAGGATCCCAATGCTCAAAGCACTTGCTGACCACAATGATCAAGGCTCCCTCATAATTTCGAACCACAATTCCAAGACCTGCTTGACAAGAAGGTTTTAAAGATGCATCCACATTGAATTTCAACCAACCTGGGGGGGGGCACCATTGTTTGTGAGTAGGCAGCCCAAAGGGCTAGTTAGTACTCCATTGCTCTAAAATAGGTGATCGATGAGGGTAAGTAATAGGGATAGAACTGTAGCAGTAATAACGGACAGGGATTTATAATTCTTCCCATGATTCTTGTCATTCCTGGCTTGCCATAAATGATAAATAGCATAGCAACAAATCGGTCCCAATGCTAGGTTCCTGTCAACAATAATGGAGAGCTCAGTCATTAAGTTTTCCAAAGAATTAATCATAGGCATAATAAACCCCCACTTTACCAGTATAGTAAACACCTCTTTCAATTTGGTGCATTGAGTAGTGTAGTGGTCTAAGCACTCTTCAACATTACAACACCATGGGCATAAAGGTGTATCAAATAATCCCCTTCGAAATAACCAAGAATTGGTAGGAATAGCATCCCGAAGAAGTCTCCACCAGAAGAAACATTCACAAGGGTGCATTTTCAATTTACCCACCAATCTCGATCACACCGATCTTGGCCCGATAGGCCATATCAGTCACCGTCCTATTCATTCAGGAATCAATAAGTTCAGGGCAATAAGCTCCATTACCACTATTCGTATTAATAGACATAATATGACGTGCCATTATCTTGCCAAAACACTTCTCCACCACTTCTTCATTCCATAGGAAGGATTCATTCAAAAGATAAATCACCTTCATACTCTCAACTTCAGCCACATTAACAAACATAGGCCATACAGCTATCTCACGGTCTAGAATCCAGCAATCCTGCAGCAAATTGATTTGTTGAACATCACCAATTTTCCACCTTAAAGTGGATCTTAGAGCCTTGGCGCCATCATGAATTACCCTCCAGGTGATTGAAATTTTCTGAACTTGAGTATCTCCCCAAATGTCCGTTCCATACTTAGCTTTCAGTAACTAATTTAATACCATATTCGGATGCTGAAGAACTTCCCAAACCAGCCTGGCCAGGAGGGGTTCTTGCCAAACAGAAAGGTAGTGAAAACCGAGACCCCCTTGGTCCAGAGTTTGGCAT
This sequence comes from Dendrobium catenatum, assembly GCF_001605985.2. NCBI lineage: Eukaryota > Viridiplantae > Streptophyta > Magnoliopsida > Asparagales > Orchidaceae > Dendrobium > Dendrobium catenatum. Next base: position 12,126 of record NW_021564151.1, read on the forward strand.
AACTCCTTCCATCCAACATAATGCATCCCTCTGTTGTTGGAGTCTTTCTGCCAAAGGAAACTTCTTCCCAATTTTTCAATTGAATATAATACCCCATTAGGGATTGAGGTATGAGTCATTAAGTACAATATTGGGATTGTTAGGAGTGAGGTACGGATCAACAAAGCTCTTCCCTCCAAGGATAGGTGCTTCTTCCCCCAAATATTTGTCTTCTCATGGGTCTTCTTAATTATTTTCAAGAAATCGGCAGTAACCAGCTTCTTCAGTACTAATGGTAGTCCCAAATATTCAAGGGAATCTACCTTCCTAAATCCCATCAACTTAGCTATCATCTGCTTCTTCCAACTTGGACACCTCTTGTTAAGGAGAACGGCTGACTTACCACAGTTGATTTTCTGACCCATCCATTCGCAATACTCATTTAAAAGGCCCATAATCCAAATGGCATTGCACCTGTTTGCTTCTACAAAAACAAGAATATCATCAGCATACAACAAGTGCGAAATACTTTCAGCATTTTTTATAATTCTAATCCCCAGCTATCCTCCTCTCTGTCGGAACGCTTTGGTCAAAAGTTCCGAGCAAAGTATAAACAAATAAGGTGACAGGGATAGCCTTGTCGATGACCACTATAGGCATGGATCCAAGGTGTTCTGTTCCCGTCAATTAGGAGTGTAAACCTTAATTTAATAATGCATTGAATCACCCATTGAATGAACCGAGATGAAAACCCCATTAAATTCATCACCGTTTGAAAGGTTTCCCACGCCATACAATCGTAATCTTGTTCCATATCCACCTTCAATGCCATCATTCCAGCTTTTTGAGAAGAATACTGGAACTTACACATCATTTCTTGAGCAATCATACAATGGCTAGAGATAGATCTTCCTGGAACAAAGGCCCCCTGTTCCTCACTGCTAATATTGCCAAATATAGGTTTGAGACGACTGATCAAAATCTTAGCTACCACCTTATAGAAAGATTGGCTTAGACTGATAGGTCTAAATTTAGACGGCAAATTAGTATTATCCGTCTTTGGGATAAGGACCACCAACGTGTCTTTCCACCTTTCACACATAGAGTTAGTGCAAAAGAAATGGACAATAGCACTAGTGACATCACATTTAACAATATCCCAATAGAATTTCAGGAAGGAAGAGGTAATACCGTCAATGCCCGGAGAATGATTATTTCGCATTCTAAAGATAGCTTGTCAGACCTCCTGATCAGTGACAATTGGCTCCAAGCTCACTTTGATCTGCTTAGGAACCATAGCCTCAGTCTGAAAGGAGGGCCAATTCACTAGTGAAACCTGTCTATCCCTCCATTTGAGCATAAAAAACTTCAAAAACTCATCTTGGATGAGTTTTGGTTCGGTGATCCGTTCCCCTTTTGAGTTTTGGACTTCCAGGATTCTATTCCCCCTCCTCTGAGCAAAAGCAAACGAGTGGAAGAAATGAGAATTGGCATCTCCTTCTTCAATCCATTTGGACTTCTCTCTCTGTCTCCACCAGGTGGCAATGCGAGCCAAAGTCACATTCAGCACAACAGCCATCCTCCGCAACTCCTGGTCTTGTGTTTCATTCAGTCCATCATTGGAAGACTCCAGCATTTGGAGTTTGTCCAACCGTCCTTCCAACGAGGACTTCAGCTCTCCTAACTTCTTTAGTCGATTTCACCTCCAAAAGAACAAAGCTCTAAGAGTCCTAGAGCACTTGCGGTTTAACACCTCAGCCGGCTGCCCATAATCATTTTTGTAACAAATCTTCCATACAAGCTTCCATATAGCTGGATAAGTCATCCAGATATCCTCAAATAGAAACCATCTACTTCCAGGTCTCGGAATGGTAGCCGCAATATTCAACAATAACGGACAGTGGTCCGAAGCAAGCCGAAGAAGATGTTTCATCGTGGCCAAGGGGGCCATCCTGAGACCTTCCGAATTCATCAATTCTCTATCCAATCTAACCAAAATTTTGCTATTACCAGATTTATTATTCGACCACGTGAACCTGGGTCCCAAGAAACCCAAATCATGTAAGTCATTGTCTACAAGGAATGTGGCCATTTCCTGAGCTCCCACCGAGTAGTTGTACCTCCTACCTCCTTTCTTCTCACTTTAATCAAGACAACAGTTGAAATCTCCACCTATAATCACCGGGAGGTCAGCATCAATACTGGAACCAATGGTATTCCAAAGAGTCTGTCTCACATGATAGACTTTATTGTCATAAACTAATGCAATAGCCCATTTCTGAAAATTAGGTAACACCAGATGGCCAACCAGAACCTGGTCCATAGTCATAATGAATTCAAACTAAATAATGTCCCTCCTCTACAAAGCTAGTAACATACCAGATCTGCCCATTGCAGGGAAATGGAAAAATTCCCATCCATTACCAATGAGTCTATCCACCTCAATTATGGTAATATCTTCAATCATAGTTTCAACCAACCCAATAAAAAACACCTCATTGCTACCAATGAGGCTGCGCAAGTAGTTACCTGTTTGCTTCTTATGGGCACCCCTGCAATTCGTGATTAAGATGGAGGACATTAATGGACTATAAGGAAAGCGTCCCAGCCGCTAGTAGTATCGACCATCTACTCCTTCCTTTTTCTTGGGAGCTCCTCAATGGTCCCAACTGACTAAGTTCCTTCTCAATCTTAAACCTATTAATTCTCGGAAAAACAGGTTTCATTCCAGCCGTAAATGGTAAAGGCTGCTTAAATCCCATTCTATTCTGCTTGCGGGTAGGCTTCAAATTACTTTGAGGCTCTTTGACTTTGCTTAAGTCCACCTGCTTGGGAGTATTCAAGTTCTGTATATTACCATTACTAACAATATTTCTACCTTGAGGGCGAGCATTTCTTCTTCGACGGGGGGGGACTTGAATCTATGGTCCCAACTGATCCCCAATTTCCTATATGCATTCCTCCCTATTAGAGTTTCCAGCATTCTTACCTAGCTGAGACTCCTCACCACCTTCTTTATTACTACTTCCAACAGATTTAAACTAGCTACCACCTTCTATTTTAACAATAGAAGGAATGGTCTGCTTGGTTTGCACTGTTTCCAGCCTCTCGAGGCTTCCCGTAGATTGTTCTGAGCTGCTTTCCAACGGCCCACTCTATTTCAACTGCTCCCCTGTTCTTGTTGTCCCGATATTCCCTTGACCACCAGTCTTTGATGGACATAGCTCCCTACAATGACCCACTTTGCCACAGCCATAACATATAAGACCAATGGCCTCATACTCTACCTTCTGGAAGAATCTCCCATTCAATCCATTGACCCAAACTCTAGCCTGAAGTTTATTGTCCAAATTCACCCGTACACAAACCCGAGCATATTCTCTTCTACCCCAGTTACGTTGAGAGAGTGTGAGGAGTCTTGCAGTCGGGCAAAAACAATTAAGGCTTCTCTTTCTTTTTTATAATTGGGATTATTTGCTTATTTGTGTAGTGCGCAAAGGTAAACGGAAGATGGTGATGTGCAGAGATACCACATTAGTCATTACCACCAACAGCGGTCCTCTTACGAGGGTAGGGCCCACTAGTGCCAAACACACGTGACTAATATGTAGACTAAGAGGCTGTTTGGTATGCAGAATTAGGAGGCTAAAGTAATTTATTTACGTGCATTTTATAAATTAGGTTGTTTGGTTTGTTTTGAGCAGAATGTAAGCAATTCCTTTGAAGCATCAGTCTTGTATTACGAAGGGCAGTTTGCGCGACTTCAGCAGACATGATCTTTGAAGACGACGACAACGATGATGACGTAATTTGCTGCGGCGGTGCCGCCAACGCCGCAGGGGTAAAGAAGAAGCGATTGGGAACAGAGCAAGTGCGTGCTCTGGAACAGAGCTTCAATGTAGAAAACCGGCTCAAGCCGGAGCAGAAGGGTCATTTAGCTCAAGATATAGGCCTCTAGCCTTGCTAAGTCATCATCTAGTTCCAGAACAGGCGCGCGAGGTGGAAGACGAAGCAACTCGAATGCTACTTCTCCGCTCTCAAGTCACGCTACGACACCCTGAGGCTCGACTTCGACTTGACTCACTTCGCTCTCAAGTTGTTGCATTGAAGTTGGGCGAATTGGTGCACCTAACAGGAGAGAGATTGGTCATAAATGCATGCTGAGAGAGCATTAGAACCTATCTTACCTTATGAAGAGGATTTTCCTTACATTGTTCGTGTTGAAAGTACCATTATTAAAAGTAATGGATCCTCCAGGTAACTTTTGTTTTCATTCTAGAAGTTATATGTTCATGTGATTTATTTTTTAAATAATGAGTTATGCTTGGTTTCCTTCTCAGTTTCTCTAGCATGTTCCTTCTATTGTGACTTTTTTTTCCTGAAGAGAAAGGCCATTTCAATGTAGTCACCGGCAAGGCTCAATTTTGTGAGCTTTTTGAGCTCAGAGAACTGAGATGGAAGGTAGCAGAGAGTTGGTTGCAACTGAGGTTGAGGGAGATTTCGAGGGATGGGAGGAGGCCGAGATTCGGCGGGATGGCACCAAAGAAAGTGTTTTCCCTTAGGCCTAGCATCTGGAGCTTCAAGCAGGAGATAAGTGAACAATGTTTAAAGAAATTCCTCTTCCCTTGATATGTTGTTTGACTAATTGCAGAAGCAATAAGCTACATTCTCAACCGATCTACTTGAAACAAATCAAAACCCCCCCTCAAAGCTGATCCTCCACCAAAATAACAATGAAACTGGAACATATAGTATACTAAAATTTTAAAATTTATACTAAAAAACTACTTTAAGAAGAAGTAAGAAAATCACCCTAAAAGAAGCCAAAGTCCAAACTCTACTTGGAGCTTACCTCAGGTATTAAACCGAAGCAAGCTTAAGACAACAGTCCACTACAGGTTTGAGTTGAAGAAAACTTATGGTGGCTTCCTCTGCACAGAATGCCAAACATTAAATACTTTTTACCTACAAACTTGACAATTTTTTTAACTGACTTGAATGGAATGTGGATGCTAGAGCTGCATGATTCATGCGTGTTCTTCATAACAATAACATATTTTTCAAAAAGGGTAATGATAAAACTGCATGTCTTTATCAGTAGTTCCATATACCCTATATGGCTTCTTAATTATATATGTATATACGGGAATAATTAGTTTAAAACTCTATATACTAGTCAACACTTGAGGGCTTGATTTAGGGTTAGTTTAAGTTGGGTTAAGATGACCACATAAATAATTTAAGCATTTGTGTTAGTGTTTGATTACTACTCCATGTTAATTTGGCATTGCCTTAAGTTAATCCAAGGCTAACTTAATCCCACTAGTTTTCTGGAATAATTTTTCAAGCCAACTCTAGTTAATTTTTTTTTTAATAAGATTGTGCAATAAATAAATACAATGATTTTTTTATAACGCCAAATAATACTAATTATAATAAATACACTACTTTTACAAATGCACTAGTTGTAATGCAAAAATAAATCATTACAAATAAAGCGCTTTTACTTTACTCTGGATCTACCTAACCAAACAAGGAAAACAATTCTCTTGCATTTATTTTACAGACAATCAAACAGTCTCAAAGTATTCAGAATGTACTACATTTATTTTACATGCAACCAAATAGCCCCTAAATATATTTTTTTGTATATTTTCTCACATTCAAGATTCAAGATTATGAAAATCAAATAGGATAATGAATAGAAAAAATGAGAGGCTCACGATTCGACCGGCCTAATCGGGGTTGAATCAGAGAGAGAGAGAGAGAGAGAGAGAGAGAGAGAGAGAGAGAGAGAGAGAGAGGGAGAGAGAGAGAGAGAGAGAGTGAGAGAGAGAGAGAGGAAGAGGGAATAAGAGAAAGAGAGAGAGAGAGAGAGAGGGAGAGAGAGAGGGAGTGTGGGAGAGAGAGAGAGAGAGAGAGGGAGAGGGAATAAGAGAGAGAGAGTGAGAGAGAGAGAGAGAGACAGAGAGAGAGAAAGAGAGAGCGAGAGAGGAGAGAGCGAGAGTGAAAGAGAGAGGAAGAGAGAAAAAGATGAAGGGGGAATAAGAGGGAGAATGAGAGGAAAATGGAATGAGAGAGAGAGGAAGCGAGAGATAGAGAGGAAGTGAGAGAGAGAGAGAGAAGAAGAAGAAGAAGATGGAGAGAGAGAGAAGAAGGAGAGGGAGAGAGAGTGTGTGAGAGAGAGACAGAGAGAGAGAGAGAAAGAAAAAGGGAATATGAGAGAGAGGAAGAGAGGGAGAGAGGAGAGAGAGGAAAACGGAATGTGAGAGGGGAGAGAGAGCTGAATATCTGCATTTGCAATATAAAATAAGTAAAACTAGTTAAAAGTAAATATCAAAGAAAAAAACTACTATGCCCTATCGCTATCCTCCCTCGAAAGTCGAGGGGAACTCACTGTTATTTACATCATGGTATAAGAAACTACCAGCAAAAGCATGGCGAGCACTAAATTCAGCCTGCCGTTTACTCTGCCGGGGTATGAAATGAAAAGGAACTTGCTTAAACTCCATTAGAAAAGAAAGATCCGGTCCATCAATATAATAATGGACTTTATTTTGAAAATCATTCAAATTCTGCATCCATTTAATAGCATTAATTCAATCTCCCTCGATGATAATTCCTTCAAGCTCAAACATCCACTCCATCCGCACCTCACGAATAGCTTCATTCGCCATAAGCTCTATATACACCGCATCCCAATGCTCACAAAGTCTTCCAGCAGCAAGGATCAAAGCACCAACATGGTTCCGGGCAACAATACCCATTTCAACTTGATTTGTAGGCCTCAAAGAAGCA
>NW_021564151.1:19004-33799 GCF_001605985.2 Dendrobium catenatum
GGCTGGTTGGTACCCCATTGCTCCAGTATAGGCGAGCTATAAGGCTTAGGTAACAGCAACAGCACCGTGGCAGCAATCACAGAGGGAGATCTGCATGTCCGGGTATGCTTCAAGTCATTCCTAGCAAGACCTAGTTGATAAATGACGTAACAGTACATTCTTCCCATACTCAAATTCTTATCAATCATAAGAAAGAGATCCTTCATTAATTATGTTAACGAATTAACCACTGGCATTCCAAACCCCCATTTCTCAAGGATGCTAAAACCTTGTTTCAGCTTCACACATTTAGTAGTGCAATGATCAATAGACTCCTCTTCATTACATCCCCACGGGCATAATGGGGATTCAGCAAGCCCCCTACAAAACAACCACTTCGCCGTTGGGATAACATTCCTCAACAATCTCCACCAAAAAAAATTTTCTATGGGATGCAGCTTCAATCTGTGCAGCCAATTAAATTGATACTCTTCCTTCCTAGTTTCTCACGGTAAGCTATAGCAGTCAACGACATTCCTAACTGAGAATAGATGGGTATAGGACAATCCCGTTCATTTTCATTATTCGTATTAATCTCCATAATACGTTGACCCATAATTTTCCCAAAGCTTTCCTCTACCATATCCCTATTCCACTATAAAGAGTTATTCAAAAACTTACTTACATTGGCATCTTCCAGTTCAACCACATTAACAAAAGTAGGCCAGCGAGCAATGTTCCTATCCAGGATCCACGTATCTTTCAGCACATCAATCTAGTGGCCATCTCTGATTTTCCACCTGAGAATGGGACGAAGGGCCATTGCTCCATCTTGATTCACCTTCCAAGTAATAGATATAATTCTTCCCTGTTTATAACACCATATGTTCGCCCCATATTTAGGTATTACTACCCTATTCAGTAAAGAATCAAAATTTTGCAGAGCCTCCCACGCCAATCGAGCCTGAAGGGAACTATGCTATAATGCTAGACAGTGAAATCAGAGCCCCCCTTGCTCTTTAGGTTGGCACAGCTCTTTCCATGCAACATAATGCTTTTCACATCCTTCTGCCATAAGAACTGCCTACTCATTCTTTCAACAGAGTTAAGAACTCCAGCCGAAATAGAGGCATTGGTCATTAGGTACATAGGAACCGGTAACAAGGAAGTTCTAATCTCCCTGCCATTGAAAGATGCTTCTTTCCCCACATATTTGTTTTCTCATGAGCAATCTTCAGGACTTTTGCAAAGTCAGCTGCAACTAAACTCTTCATGGCCAGAGGCAATCCAAGGTACTCCAAAGACTTCACCTTACGATACCCCATCAGCTTAGCAATTATTCTTTTCTTCCAGTTCTGGCATCTCTTATTGAACAGGATTGCTGATTTCCCATAGTTAATTTTCTGTCCAGTCCATGCGCAATAGCCATTCAATATCTCCATAATCCGAATGGAGTTACTTCTACTCGCTTCTGCAAATATCAGGATGTCATCGGCATATAATAGATGCGATATCTTCTCAGCATTATTGGCCACCTGAATCCCAAGTTGACCTCCCCTCTGGCTAAGGGCATTGGTTTGGAGTTCAGAACATAAAATGAACAAGTAAGGCGATAAGGGGCAACCTTGTCGTAGTCCACTCCTCGCATAAATCCACGGAGTTCTGTTCCCAGTAATCAGGAGAGTAAATCTAGGATTGACAATACATTGAATCATCCACTGAATGAACCGCACCGAAAAGCCCATACATTTCATCACAGTTTGCAAAGTTTCCCATGACATACAATCGTAAGCTTGCTCCATATCCATCTTAAGCGCCATCATTCCTGTTTTCTAGAGCGAGTATTGAAATTTGCACATCATCTCCTAACCAATCAATCTGTGGCTAGAAATGGATCTTCTTGGTACGAACGCCCCTGCTCTTCACTAACAATCCTCCCCAAGACTGGTTTCAGCCGGTTGATCAAGATCTTGGCTACAATCTTATAAAATGATTGGCATAGACTGATAGGCCTATACTTTGATGGCAAGTCAGCATTGTTCGTCTTTGGAATTAAAATAACCAAAGTGTCCTTCCAACTCACTCATGGAGTTAGTATTAAAGAAATGAAATATGGCCTGAAAAACATCATGTTTAATGATTTCCCAATAATATTTTAAAAAAGAAGACGTAATACTGTCAATTCCCGGCGCTCTATTCTTCCCCATATTGAACACAGCTTACCGGATCTCTTGTTCAGTAACATCTGCCTTCAAGCCTTCGTTCAATAAATCTTGAATTTTATCACAATTCTAAAAATTCGGCCAGTGATCCAAGCATACCTGCCTATCCTTCCATTTAAGCATGAAGAAATTCATGAACTCATCCTGTATAGCTTTCAGTTCAGCAACTCTCTCCCCATTAGAATTCAGAACTTCCCCAATCCTTTTGCCTCGCCTACGAGCAGATGCCGTGGCATGAAAGAAATGTGAATTGGCATCTCCTTCATCAATCCACCTAGTCTTGGATTGCTGTCTCCACCAAGTAGCAATCCGCGCCAAAGTAGTTTTCAATTCAACTGCCTTAACCCTGAGTTCCTGACCTTGTTCTTCCGTTAGCCAACCTTCACTACTTTCGATGATTTGAAGCTCTTCCATTCGTGCCTCCAACGAATTCTTGAGCTCCCCCAATTCCTTCAATCGGTTATGGCTCCAATAATACAGAGCCCTCAAAGTTCTATGGCACTTCCTGTTTAGAACATCAGCAGGTTGCCCATAATGTTGTTTAGTCCAGTTTTTCCAAACAATCTTCCGCGTAACCAGATAAGTCATCCAAATATCTTCAAATCTAAACCATCTACCTTCAGATTTCTGCATAGTAGGTGTTAAGCACAGGAGTAACGGACAGTGGTCCGACGCTAGCCGAATAAGGTGCTTAATAGTAGCCAAAGGAGACATCCGAAGACCCTCCGAGTTCATCAAGACCCTATCTAATCTGACCCAAACTTTACTGTTCCCAGACTTATTATTTGACCAAGTGTATCTTGGCCCCAAGAATCCCAGATCATGTAGGTCATTATCAACAAGAAAATCAGCCATTTCTTGGGTTTCCATCACTGGAAGGTTTCCATTAACATTATTGTTGATCACATTCCAAAGACTACGACGAGCATGGTAGTCTTTCTTGGCATATACTAAGGCCACAATCCACTCCTGATAGTTAGGTAGCACCAGCTTGCCAATCAACACTTGCTCATCAGTAACCATGACCTCAAATTGCATGATATCCATCATCCACAGGGCTAAACCCTCCTGATTTACCCACTACTGGAAAGTGGAAATAATCCTAGTCTCCACCAACAAGTCTATTAACATCCATTCTAACCAAAGTCTTCAACCATGGTTTCAACTAAACCAACAAAGCAAACCTCATTGTTTCCAATAAGGCTTCGCAAAATTAATGCCCCGTCTGCTTCTTTCGGGCACCCCTGCAACTCCAAATAATGATGGACGACATTAATGAACTAGAGGGGTAGCGTCCCTGCCGCTAAGTTCATCCAATACCTCCTTCTTCCATTTCCTAGGAAGCTCCTCAATAGGTCCCATCTAACTCAGCTCTTTCTCAATTTTATACCTATTATGCTTAGGGAAAATCGGCTTGATTCTCGCAGTAAAGGAAAAGGCATTTTAAAGCCATTTTAAGCTGCTTACGGGTAGGTTTCACCATACTATGTGGTTCCTTAACCTTCCTCAAATCCATCTGAATGGGGACCTTCAACATCTGTTTATTAGCATTGGTCTCATTGGGCTTGCCTTGCAATCGAGCACTTCTCCTCTGGGGTGGGGGGACTTGGATCCACGACCCCAATTGGTCATTCATATCTTGTATGCTATCCTCCCTAGCTGCATTGTCCCCACTTCTATCTTGTTGTGTCCCCTCTCCTTTATCTCTATCATTATTACCATTAGAGCTATCATGGTAACATCGTTCAATTTTAACCACCGCATGGCTGCCTTTCTTAGTAAGATCAGGATTATTCCTCCATAAGCTGCCCTTAGTCATTCCCGAGCTACTTCCTTCCACCATCTCCTTCTGCTTCAATTGTTCTCCCATTCTTCTGTTCCCAATTTCCCCTTGCCCAGCCGCCTTGAATGGATATAGTTCTCTCCGATGTCCCACTTTACCACAATCATAGCAAAGGAGTCCAATCCCCTCATATTCGACCTTTTGGTAGAATATACCATTCAAACCATTCACCCATACACCCACCTGCAACTTGTTGGCAAGGTTCATCCGTACACAAACCCGAGCATATTCTTTTCTCCCCCAGTTCTCTGTCTGTGCATCAATCCATAGAGGAACTCCAATCCTTGAAGCAATTCTAGAAATGTTGCAAGCATCCCAATATTGCAAAGGAAGATTAACCAATCTTATCCATGCTGGAGAGGATAGCCATTCCATGGAAGCTTGGGAGAAGGTGGGCATCCACCGGTCCAACCCAACGATGTTGCCGCCAATGAACCAGGGACCTCCACAAAGGATGGCATTCCTCGCTTCAACTGAGGGGAACACACATACAAAGCATTTGAATCCCATAGTCGTTAGCTGGAAATCTCCAAACATTCCCCATTGGCGCTGGATCTCCGACTTCAAAAAGAAGTAAGACACCCTCCTCCCTGGAATTTTCCCAATTACCGCTCTCTCCAGCATAGCCAAATTAGATTTCACAACTTCCAGATTAAGATCAATTGAGATCTTGTAAGCAGAGATCGTGTTTATCTCCTCTGGATGATGGATCGGGATGTGCTCTAGCCTCCTCCAGGCATTACCACCTCCAACCGAGAACAGAGAGCTTCTATTCCCCATCAGCCCCTTGCCTTTCTCCATACTTCCATTAACAGAAACAACAGCGGCATTATCCTGATCACCTTGTGTGCCATACAAGGAATCAAATAGTCCAGAGGAGCTAGACTCCTCTCCAATCACACCTACAACATTAATCGCAGATACTCCACCATTGGAAGCAGATCTCGCTCCATAATCTCGAAATCGGAATTAATGTAATGTGTAACTTCATCTGCAACGCCGACACCCATTACAGGTGCCAAACAACATCCATCTCTGGCTACATTTTTCAGAATCACACTCCTCGCCTCATCAGGTTTCGAAATTACCTCCATTGAACTAACCCTTCCAGGCATAGCTGCATTCACATCAAAAATTTCCTTCATATCCTCCCTGCAGTCCAGAGCAAGTTCTATCTCTTCCACCTCCATCGATGAATTCATACCATTGAATGTTAGATTAAGTGTCATCCTTACCTCCGGGTTCGCCTTCAATTCCATCTTCATCATAGGAGGAGAAACCTCCATGTTATTCATAACAACACACACCTGACTGCCACCGATCTAAGCATTCAGCTGCTACAATTTCGAATCCAGGATGCGAGGCTTGACATCCCATCGGCCTTCTATAGCTCCCTCCGATCCAGATTTTGCTCCTTCCCGAGCTTTTCCCTTCGCCTTGTTCCCCACGATCTTCCTAGGAGAACAATCTCCTGGCTTCTTCAAACTACCGGATTCAGCTCTCGATCACCGTCGCTCATCACCGCCTATATTCCCGTCACCACATCCACCACTTGAGCGGGGGGGTTTCGATCACCCCCGCCATCCCCACATCTTCTCTCACTAGAATCTCCAAGAGAGAGAAAGAATAGGGAAGAAATGACACGTAGAGAGAGAGAGATAGATAGAGGAAGCGAGAGAGAGAAGAAGAAGGAGAGAGAGAAGGAGAGAGAGAGAGAGAGAGAGAGAGAGAGAGAGAGAGGAAGAGGGAATAAGAGAAAGAGAGAGAGATGAACTTTTGCATTTGCATTCACCAAAAACCAATTACAACCAAGAAAACAAAAAGAAAGACCAAAAAACCCCTAAGCAGGGGCAAAGCAACTACTATCATCCTCAAGAATGATAAAAAAATCTTGAGTAATACATATATTGAGGGTGTCTCCTATGTTCCAAAAAAAAGTACCCTCAATCACTCTTTGAGCGCAAAAAAGAGTTGCCTTGTTGTATTCCCTGTAAGTATGAATAAATAGGACCTTTTGGAATAAATTCAACTAGTCTAGCTTATCACTGTCCTCGGGCTGAAGCCTCCACATTTCTTGTTGCTTGAACTTTTGCATATGTTTCACCACACTTGCATTGTCCCCTTCAATAATAACCCCATCGACATCAAACATCATGTCAAGGAGGAGCTTCTTAATATAGTGAATGGCCATCATCTCTACCTGTGTACTGTCCCCAATGATTAATACTCCAACCGGCCGCAACCACCAAATGGATGTAACTATCTCGAATTACTATACCAATCCCTCCAGCATTGGACCTGAGTAAAGCCCCATCCACATTAATTTTTAACCAACCTGTAGGGAGGGGGGGACACCAAGAAGAAGAACAAAACAATCCAAGAGATTGGTTAGTGAACCGTTGCTCCAGGCTGCAAGAAAAATAACTGTGTGATGGATTATTAGCGGCCATCACAATAAGAGAACTCTTTGCCTTTCCATGCTTAAACGTATTTCTATTACCCCAACTATGATAGACAGCACCACAGTACATTAGGACCCAATGGTCTTTGGCATTGATGCAGTTCCTCAAAGCAACCAATAGCTCTTCAAAGGATGAGAACCTAGGAGTGGAAAATCCCCATTCATCCAAGCACTTCAAAATGTCTAAGAGCTGCTGGCATTGAGTCATAATGTGGTCCAAGTTCTCCTGTTGATTACAGTCGACCGGGCACAACAAATCCACACCTAATCAGCGTCCATGAAGCCACGTACAGGTAGGAACCAAGTCTTTGTGAACCCTCCACCAAAATACACATTCATGGGATCTCAATCCTAATTTCAGAATTACGCATACCGGATCCTCCTCCCCCTGAAACAAGTTATTGTAGCAGACAACCAAAATTGAGGAGCCTAAGGGGCATTTTATAAGTTCTAAGGAATCAGCATTAAGGTCCGTCCAGATTTTGACATCACAGATCTTGTCGGCCAGGAATTCCCCAAAACGCTATAGCAGCTTTGGCCTATTCCACCACCTCTCTTCCATGATTTACTCTTCCACCATACAGCCATCAATAATTTTGATATTGCAGAAGGTAGGCCAGAAAGAAATGGCTATATCAGAAATTCACACATGATTGACCACATCAACATCCATACCATTGCACACCTTCCAGCGGACGCAGTTAACCAAGCAGTTCGCCCCATTGCATATCACCTTCCATCCGATTGAGTCACCCCGTCGGTGATCCTGCATCCAGGGACACCCCCCATACTTGTGCCTTAAACACCTTTGGAACAAATTGAGAGGCTTATTTAAGAAGTCTCAAGTAATTCTAGCCCTCAAAGGGCCGGTCAAATTGCTGCTAGTGTGAAAACCGAGCCCCCCCAAGTGCCTCGGTTTGGTAATGCTCCCCCATGATGCATAGTGCAAGCTTTTATGGTTATGGTCCTTTTCCCACAGAAACTATGACATATCTTCTCTACTTCAGCTAAAACACCTATAGGCACCAGAGTATGAGACACCACATAAACTGATAAAGGAAGAAAAACAAAGTTGATCATTGTGATCCTTCCCACCAAGGATAAATGTCTGATACCCCAAGATAGCGTGTGAGCACGAATCTTCTGTAAGAGGGCTGAAATCCCCCTTCTTCAACCTTCTCAGCGCAAACTTAATCCCAAGATAATCCATCTCCTCAACTTTCGACAACCAACAAGCCTATCAAGGCAATTTTTAGTAGAAGAGGAGGTCAGTCTACTAAATAAAATTGCAGATTTGTTCTTATTGACCTTTTGCCCCATCCATACGCAGTAGTCATCCAAAATAGTCAAGATCTTCTTAACATAAGGAATGGTAGCACCTGCAAAAATTAAAACATCATCAGCATAAAGAAGATGGGAGACAGGAGGTCCCCCCCGCCCTGATCTGCACTCCCAGCTCCTAAAAATTTTGGTGGAAATGCAGCGACAGCAACTTCGAGCACAGAATAAACAAGTATGGTGAGAGTGGGCATCCCTGCTGAAACCCACATCCAACCGTAATCCCATCTGTGAGCTGACCATTTACCAAAATAGAAAAATAGGGAACTCTAACACAACTCAGCACCCAAGAGCAAAATCTTTAGGGGATGCCCATCTTCATCAAAACCAATTCAAGCGTTCTCCAGCTCATTTTGTCGTAGGCTTGCTCCATGTAAAACTTTATGGCCATCAAGGATAGGCAAAATACCTTTAATACGGTTAACTAAGACCTTGGCAACAATGTTATAAATAGTTTGGCACAAACTAACCGGTCTAAACATAGAAGGGTGATCCAGATTGTTAGTTTTAGGTAATAGAACAACCACTGTCTCCTTCCAACCCGACTCCATACGCCCAGTCGAGAAAAAACTCCAAACATGCCAACGTAACCTGCTCAACTACAATATTCTAGGCCTTGAAAAATGATGCCGTTACACCATCCCTACCAGGTGCTCGGTTCTGCCCCAAAGACCAAACAACCTGCCATATTTCCTCACAAGTGACCTCACCATCCAACAAGTCAACAATCTGAGCCATACTAGCACATTGGGAATCGAGGGAGGGCCACCCATTCTCATTAATATGATTCCCACACCACTTCTGTTCCAAAAAATCGTGAACCACCTTCAGAATTTCCTTCTGCTCAGTAACAATCTGCCTGTCCGGTTGCTTCAGTTGTTCAATGAAATTGGAACGCCTCCTAACAGAGGCCATAGAGAGAAAGAAGAAGGTTTTCCCATTCCCTTCTTCAATTTATTAAACTTTTGTGCACTGTCTCCTCCACGTCATAATATGAGCGAGGGTAGAATTTAACAATTGAACCTTATACCTCAAGGATTCAGCTTGAATATCAAAGAACCCAGCCGGCAACCACTCTAATTCTTACAAAATTCTGATCTCATCGTCCAGCTCCTTCAACTGATTTAACATTTTGAATTTGTTCTAGCTCCAAAAGAATAGAGCCTTTAAGGATCTTTGACACTTTTTCTGTAATTTAGAAGCTTCAGATCCCGTGTCATTCACCTTCCATTTTTTCTTACACTAAGTGCCACGCCTTAGGGCAACTGGCCCAGACATCTTCGAACTTTATCCAGTGAGAATAGGTTCTCTTGCACCCCTCTTGAACGGAGCAAAGAATGGGACAGTGGTCAGAGGCTAACCTTGTCAGATGTTTAACCTTCAATCCCTGAAAAGAGTCAAGAATAGAAGAACTAATCAAGAACCTATCCAACCGAGAATAGATCTGACTTCTAGCATCTTTGTTGTTAGTCCAAGTGAATGCTGGACCAGAAAAGCCTGGAACAATCAAGCCTTTAGCTACCGTGAAATCACCCATCTCACTAGTAGCCAAAGAATAGTGGAACGACCTCCCACCCTTTTTGTCCAGAGAGAGAGAGAGAGAGAGAGAGAGAGAGAGAGAGAGAGAGAGAGAGGAAGAAAGAGAGAGAGAAGAAGGAGAGAGAGAGAGGGAGAGAGAGAGAGAGAGGGAGAGAGAGAAAGGGAGAGAGAGAGGAAGAGGGAATATAAGAGAGAGAGCTAAACTTGTGCATTTGAATTAAAAAGTAAGGAAAATAGTTATAAGTAAACTATCAACTTTAAGCCTTTACCCTATCACTCTCCTCCCTCAACAAAGACAACAATATCGAGGGGAATTACCTTTTATTCACACCAAAAAGAAGGAAACTACCAAATAAAGCTAAATGGGCACAATAATCGGTCGCCTATTGCTGGCCCGAGGTATAAACTGGAAAATCACCTGTTTAAACTCTAAGAGAAATGAGAGATCCGGTTCATCAACCTTGAAAAGGACTCTATTCTTCTGATCAATCAAGTTCTGCATCCAACGTATATCACTGCTGCAATCTTCCTCGATGATGATACCTTTTAACTCATACATCCAATCCATTAGCATCTCTCGGATGGCAGCAGCAACCATCTGCTCCGCATAGAATGGATCCCAATGTTCAAAATTTTTTCGTGGCCATAATAAGTTCCTCAACATAGTTCCGCACGACAATGCCCAGTCCGACCTGATTAGAAGGCTTCAAAGATGTATCCACTTTAAATTTTAGCCAACCTGGAGGCGGGGGGGGGGGGCCCCAAGGGGGGGGGGGGGGGGGGCACCAATGTTTATGGAGAGGCAGCCCAATGGGCTGGTTGGTACTCCATTGCTCCAGCATCGGCGATCTATAAGGTTTTGGTAGTAAAGAAAGCACCGTAGCAACTATGATCGAGGGAGATCTACAAGTCCGTGTATGTTTCAAATCATTCCTTTCCTGCCACAATTGATAGACTACATAGTAGTATAGCCTACCCATACTCGGATTCTTGTCAACAACCTTACCGAGCTCAATCATTAATTATGCAAGGGAAATAGTTATAGGCATTACAAATCCCCACTTACCAAGGATTTCAAAAACATTCTTCAGCTTTGCACACTGAGTAGTGCAATGGTCCAAAGTCTCTTCAACGTTGCATCCCCAAGGACAGAGAGGTGACTCAGCAAGTCTTCTATGGAACAGCCATTCACCAGTCGGGATAACATTCTTAAGTAGTCTCCAAAAGAAAAAATTCTCACGTGGGTGCAGTTTCAACTTACTCATCCAGCTATATTGGTAATCTTCCCTCCCAATCTTTTTCGATACTCCATAGAAGCCATCGTCATGCTAACACGAGAGTTAATGAACTCAGGCCGATCAACATTCTCATCATTTCCCATAGAGATCTCCATAATACGAGAAGCCATAATTTTCCCAAAACAAGCCTCCACCATCTCCCTATTCCAGTGCATAGAGGAATCAAGCAGTTTACACACTGTAGCATCCTCCAGTTCCTCCACGTTAACAAACGTGGGCCATATAGCAATACTCCGATCCAGGATCCATTTGTCTTGCATCACATCCACATTCTGACCATCCCCGATCTTCCATCTAAGGATCAGGCAGAGCGCCCTCGTTCCATCTTGGATTACCTTCCATGTTGTAGAGACTTTCCTTCCCTACTTTTAACACCAAATGTCATCCCCATATTTGGGTATTATCATCCTGCACAACAAAGAGTCAGTGTTTTGGAACACTTCCCATGCCAACTGCACACGGAGGGAACTCTGCCAAAGAGCTAGATAGTGAAAACCCAATCCCCCCTGCTCTATTGGTTGGCACATATCTTTCCAGGCAACGTAATGCAAACCTCTAATGTTGGTATCCTTCTGCCAGAGAAACCGCCTGCTCATCTTCTCAATAGAATTAATCACACTAGCTGGGACTAAGGTATATGTCATTAATTACATCAGAACAGGTAACAGAGCTGTCTTGATCAAGAGAGCTCTTCCCGCCAATGAGAGATGCTTTTTCCCCCACACGTTAACCTTCTCATGAGGAACTTTATGGATCTTAGAAAAGTCAGCAGCAACAGGCTTCTTCATAACTAGCGGCAACCCAAGATATTCAAATGAGTTCACCTTGCGGTATCCCATCAATCTGGCGATCAAACACTTCTTCCAACTTGGACATCTCTTATTGAAAAGGATCGCAGATTTCCCACCATTAATCTTCTGCCCTGTCCATCCACAATAATCATCCAGAATCTGCGTAATCCAGTTGGCATTGCTCCTATTGGCTTCCGCAAAAACAAGAATGTCATGGGCATACAGTTAATGTGAGATTCTAATAACACTCCTGACCGTTTGGAGTCCAATCTGTCCTCCCCTTTATAAAAAGGCTTTGGACAATAGTTCAGAATAGAGTATAAACAAGTAAGGGGACAAGGGGCAGCCTTTCAAAAGCCACTCCTTGCATGAATCCATGGTGTTCTGCTCCCATTAATCAGGAGTGTAAACCGCGGCCTCGCAATACACTGAATCACCCACTGAGTGAACTGGTATGAGAACCCCATACATATCATCACCATCTCCAAAGTTTCCCAAGACATACAGCAGTATGCTTACTCCATATCCACCTTCAATGCCATCATACCAGCTTTTTGGGATGAATACTGGAACTTGCACAACATCTCCTGAGCAATCAGCCCGTGGCTCAAAATGTATCGTCATGGCACAAAAGCCCCCTGTTCTTCACTAATGATGCTTCCCAAAACCAGCTTAATTCGGTTGATCAAAATTTTAGCCATAATCTTATGAAAAGACTGGCATAGACTAATGGGTCTATACTTAGTCGACTGATTGGCATTATCAGTCTTCAGTATTAGAATAATAAGAGAATCTTTCCAACTCTCACACATGGAGTTAGTATAAAAGAAATGGACAATTGCTCGTATAACATCAATTTTAATAATTTCCCAATAAAATTTCAAGGAGGATGTTATACCGTCAATCCCTGGAGCTCTATTATTCCCCATGCTGAACACTGCTTGCCGAACCTCCTGTTCAGTGACCTCCGCCTCTAAGCTGCTGTTGAACATCTCAAAAATTTTATGACAACTCAAGAATGTTGGCCAGTTATCCATACAAATCTGCCATTCCTTCCATTTGAGCTTAAAGAATTCCATGAACTCATCTTGGATCAAATTCGGTTCAGTGACACTCTCCATTGAATTTCAGCGCATCTCCAATTCTATTTCCCCGCCTACGTGCCGAGGCAATAGAATGAAAGAAATGAGAATTTGCATCTCCTTGGTCGATCCATTTAACCTTCACTCTCTGCCGCCACCAGGTAGCAATACGTGTAAGAGTAGTATTCAATTCCACCGCCTTCACACGTAATTCCAGCTCTTGCACCTCATCCAATCCACCCGCAATACATTCCAGAGTTTGGAGTTCTTCAATACGATCTTCCAGAGAAATTATTTGCTCTCCCAACTCCTTCAAACGATTACGGCTCTAGAAATATAAAGCTCTAAGAGTTCTGTTGCACTTCCGATTTAGAATTTCAGCAGGTTGCACATAATCCTGTTTGGACCAATGTTTCTAAACAAGCTTCCACGTAGCAGGATACGTCATCTAAATGTCTTCAAATCTAATCCATCTCCTTCCCAAATTCTAGACATTAGAAGTCAAGCACAGAAGGAGTGGATAGTGGTCCGATGCAAGACGAATAAGGTGCTTAACCGTAGCCAAAGGAGCAACCCGAAGACCTTCAAAATTCATCAGGACTCTATCTAGCCTCACCCATATCTTACTATTATCCCTCTTATTATTCGACCAGGGTGTATTTAGGTCCCAAATAACCCAAATAATGCAGGTCGTTATCCACTAGGAATGCAGCCATGTCTTGAGCTCCACTTGAATATAGGAAAAGTCTGCCACCCTTCTTCTCACTTTGGTCTAGGCAATAGTTGAAATCTCCTCCAACTATCATGGGTAGGTTCGCATTGATACTGGCACTGATCAAGTTTCACAGACTTCTACGCCCGTGGAAATCTTTCTTAGCATAGACTAAAGCCACAATCCACTCCTGATAATTAGATAAAACAAGCTTACCAATAAGCACTTGATCACTGCTGTTAATCACAACAAATTGAGTAAGAGAGAGTGAGAGAGAGAGAGAGGAAGCGAGAAAGAGAGAGAAGAAGGGAGGGAGAGAGAGAGAGTGAGTGAGTGGGTGAGAGAGAGAGGCAAAGGCGGAATAAGAGAGTGAGAGAGAGGAAGAAGGAATGAGATAGATAGAGAGAGAGATGAAGGGGGAATAAGAGAGAGAGAGAGAGGAAGCGAGAAAGAGAGAGAAGAAGAAGGAGAGAGAGAGAGAGAGAGAGAGAGAGAGAGAGAGAGAGATAGAAAGAGAGAGAGAGAGAGGAAGAGGAAATGAGAAAGAGAATAGATAAATGGAGAGAGAGAGTGTGTGTGAGAGAATAGATGAATGGAGAGAGAGAGAGATAGTAGATGAATGGAGAGAGAGTGTGTGAGAGAATAAATAAATGGGGAGAGAGAGAGAGAGAGAGAGAGAGAGAGAGAGAGAGAAATAATATAGGAATGGAGAGAGAGAGAGTGAGAGAGAGAAAGAGAGAGAGAGAGAAGAAGAGGGAATAAGAGAGAGGAAGAGGGAATGAGAGAGAGAGAGAGAGAGAGGAAGAGAGAGAGAGGGAGAGAGAGGGGAAGAGGGAATAAGAGAGAGAGGGGGGGGAGAGGGAATAAGAGAGAGAGAGGGAAAAAGACAGGGGAAGAGGGAATAAGAGAGAGAGAGAGGAAGCGAGAGAGAGAGAGAGAGAGAGGGGACACCACGAGGCAGATGATAACAATCCAGAGGATTGAAAGATATCCTGTTGCTCCAGGGGAAGAGAGAAAAAATCTAGATTGAGCACCTCAATAACCGTGGCAGCAACTTGCTTGGGGGGGAGAGAACCCTTGCCATGTTTATAAGAGTTCCTATTCCTCCAGCAATTATAAACTGTCCCACAATAGATCCGCCTCCAGTCATCGTGGGAGTTCCTATTCCGTGACATCTCCTCCTGAAGCTCAATAAAGGACGTGAAACGGGGCATAGGGAATCCCCACTTACCCAGAACATCAAAGATTGCGATCAAGTTCTTACACCTGGTGGTGATATGATCAAGGTCCTCGATCTCATTGCAGCCAAAGAGGCAATGCGGGTCAACCTGGAACTTACGGCTAACCAACCACCCGTTAGTAGGAACCATGTCGATATAAACTCTCCACCAGAACAGGCGTATACGTGGTCACAGCCCCGGAATATAAGAGAGAGAGAGTGATAGAGAGAGGAAGAGGAAATAAGATAAAGATAAAAAGAGAGAAAGAGAGAGAGAGAGAGAGAGAGAGAGAGAGAGAGAGAGAATATAA
>NW_021564151.1:34149-34924 GCF_001605985.2 Dendrobium catenatum
AGAGAGAGAGAGGGAGAGAGAATGGGAGAGATTGATAGAGAGCGAGAGAAAGAGAGAGAAAGAGAGAGAGAGAGAGCGGAAGGGAGATTGAGAGAGAGAGAGAAAAGATGAATGGAGAGAGAGAGAATGTGTGCGAGAGAATAGATGAATGGAGAGAGAGAGAGAGAATAAGAGAGAGGAAGAGGGAATAAGGGAAAGAGAGAGAGAGAGAGGAAGAGAGAGAGAGAAAGAGAGAGAGAGAGGGAAAGCGAGGAAGCGAAAAAGAGGGAGAAGAAGAAGGGGGAGAGAGAGTGTGTGAGAGGAAGATGGAATATAAGAGAGAGAGAGAGAGAGAGGGAGAGAGAGAGAGAGCTGAACTTCTGCATTTGTATTCATTAAAAAGCTGATACAAACAAGTAAAATAAAGAAGGGCTAACATGCCCATAAACAAAAAAAGATGAACTACTATCATCCTCAAGAATATCAAAAAATTCTTGAGGAATAACAGAGAGGAAGAGGAAATGAGAGAGAGAGAGAGAAAAGAGAGAGAGAGAGCTGAACTTCTGCATTTGTATTCATTAAAAAGCTGATACAAACAAGTAAAATAAAGAAGGGCTAACATGCCCATAAACAAAAAAAGATGAACTACTATCATCCTCAAGAATATCAAAAAATTCTTGAGGAATAACATTATTACAATCTCCTATATCCCCACGAATAGATCTATCTATAGCTCTTTGAGCATAGAATTGTGCCTCCTTGTTAAACCTCCTGTATGTATGCACAAAAACCACAT
>NW_021564151.1:35288-39611 GCF_001605985.2 Dendrobium catenatum
CAAGAAGAAGGTGAATACAATCCTAGGGCTCCAAGTGGAATGAAAGACAATTCTGATTAAGACTTTCTAATATGTTATCTGCCATAAAAACATGCATGTAACTCTCCTTCCCATTAATCGCATTCCTGTTCAACCAACTTGATAAACAGTAATACAATAAAGCATCATGCCAATGTCTTTAACATTAACATTCTTCTCCAACGCCACCTTCAGGTCACAAAAAGAGGCAAACTGAGGTGTATAAAACCCCACCCATCCAGAATATCCAACATCTCTAGGAGCTGCTTGCAACCAGTTGTGATATGACTCAAATCTTTAACCAAACAGCATCCAATAGGACAATTAACATTTACCTCAAAGCTCCGAGCATGTAACCAACTGTTAGTTAGAACAATATTTTTGTAAATCCTCCACCAAAACATGCGCTCCCTCGGCCTCAACCCAGCTTTTAAGATTGCACAGCTTGGATCTTCTTCTTCCAAAAATCTGCTGTTATACACCATAGCTGAGATAGTGGAACCAATAGGGATTTTCATCAGCTCTAAAGAGTCTTCATTCATGTCTTTTTAGATTTTAATTTCCACAATTCTGTCAGCAAGAGTCTCTCCAAAGTAAAGCAACAATTTTTGCACATTCCATTCACCAACCGGAGTGATGAGCTCCGAAATAGTGAGGTCTTCTTTTGCTGCTATGTCACAGAACATTGGCCACATTGATATGGATCTATCCCAGATCCAAATATGATTTAAAATGTCAATGTTGCTGCCATTACATACCTTCCATCTAACACAGCAACCTAAGTTGACGGCTCCATGACAAATAAGCTTCCACACAGTCGAGTCTCTACGTTTGAAATCATCAACCCATGGCCACTTTCCATACTTCTGTTCCATACATTTATGCAACAAACTTGTCGGTTTGCTTATGTATTCCCATGCAATCCAAGATCTTAAGGGGCCAACCCAATTAAGATTTGCATGAAACCCAAGTCCCCCCTTCCTCCTTGGTCTAGAAACATTTTCCCAAGAGGCATAGTGGATGCCTTTGTGGTTAGCATCAGCATCCCAAAGGAAACTTCTACAAATTTTCTCCACCTCATTTAAAGTAGATCTTGGAACTAGTATATGAGTCACCAAGTAAACAGAAGATGGAATCAAAACTGAATTTATCAAAGTAACTCTACCTGCCATAGAAAGGTGTCTAATTACCCATGTCAATGTTTTAGCACGTGCTTGCTACAACAATGGAGGAAAGTCTTTCCTTATAAGTCTTCTCAAAGAAACTTGATGCCCAAGTATTCCAACTCATCTACCTTCCTGCTACTAGTAATTTTTGCAAGACGAGACCTTGTAGAAGAGGAGGTCGATCTGCTGAAAAGGATAGCTGATTTACATCTATTGACCCTTTGGCCAGTCCATGAGCAATAGTCCTCCAAGATGGAAGTAACCTTCTTCACATTTGGAATAAATGCACCTGCAAAAACTAAAATGTCATCAGCATAAAGAAGGTGGGAGATAGGAGGTCCCCCCTACTGATTGGAACACCTAACTCCTTGAAGTTCTAATGGATATGCTCAGAAAGCAGCTCATAATAGATATTGAATAGATATGGTGACAAAGGGCACCCCTAACGGAACCCACAATCAGCTATGATCCCCTGAGATAATTGCCCATTTATAAGAATTGAGAACTTAGGATTTTGGACACAACTCATCACCCAAGAGCTGAATCTAGGGGGAATCCCATATGCCTCAGAACCAGCTCCAAAGTCTTCTAGCTCATCTTACCGTATGCTTGCTCCATGTCCACTTTCAAGGCTAACATCCCTTTAACTGATTAAGAAACCTTGAATTTATCCATCAATTCTTGACCCAACAAGCAATGATTTGAAATTGATCACCCCTGGACAAAGGCAGCCTGCTCCTCAGAGATCAATCTTGGTAGAATCCCTTTAAACCATTTGACAAGTAACTGCAACAATCTTGTAAATTATTTGATACAAACTAATATGTCTGAATTTCGACGGCTGATCTGGGTTGTTCACCTTGGGAAATAAAACTATAACCATTTCCTTCCACTGTGGGTCCATAATACCAGACTTAAAGAATTACAAGCAAGCTATCAATACCAACACTCCAACAATATCCCAAAACTACTTGAAGAAGGAAGCCGTTACCCCATCTCTTGCAGGTGCCTTGTTCTGGCCCAATGAACACACAACCTTCCAAATTTCTTCTTTAGTAACGTCGTTATCCAAGATTTTAGCAAACATTGCTAAACACCCACTTTGGGTTTCAAGAGAAGGCCACCCATTCTCAACAACCACATTCCCACGCCATTTCAGCTCAAAGAAATTGTGGATTACCTTTAAAATCTCCCCTTGCTCTGTTACAACCTTACCATCTAGTTGCTTAGTAGAGTCAATGCATTTAGCTCTTCTAGCTGATGCCATAGAATGAAAGAAAAGGGTATTATCGTCCCCATCCTCAATCCACTTCACCTTAGCTCGTCGCCTCCACCATGTCTTGATACGAGCTAAAGTACTATTCAATAACTATACCTTATATCTCAAGGTTTCAGTTTGAATATCTGTTAACCCATTAGGTGAACATTCCAATTCCTACAGAACTTTAATCTCTCTGTCAAGCTCTTCCTTCAATTGATTAAACAGTTTAAGTTTGTTCTTGCTCTAAAAGAACAATGCTTTCAAAGTCCTTTGGCATTTCTTTTGAAGTTTAGTTGATTCATTACCCAAGTCCTCAACCTTCCATTTCTCCCACACTAAATGCCAGGCCATAGGGTAGCTAGCCCAAACATCTTCAAACTTTATCCAATGAGAATAGACCCTCTTCACTTCTTCTAAGATACAACACAAAATGGGACAATGATCTGAAGCAAGTTTAGTAAGATGCTTAACCTTCAATCCCTGAAAGGCATCAAGAATAGAAGAAGTTATCAAAAAATGATCCACCCTTGAGAATATCCCACTCCTAGCATCCTTGTGTTTGTCCAAGTAAAAGCAGGACCAGTGAACCCAGGATCAATCAAGTCATTTGCCATTATGAACTCAGCCATATCTCTTGCATCTGGGGAAAAATGAAAGGCCTTGCCACCTTTCTTGTCCTCTTGTGCCATAATACAATTGAAATCTCCCCATACCAATAAGGGAGAATCCAATGTATGATATTTAGAAATATCCTCCCAAACTGCTTTTCTGGTATACCTATCTTTAGCAGCATAGACCATAGCCACATCCCAATCAATAGTATTAGCAACCTTGAGCCTCCCTATTATACATTAATTGGATTGAAAAAAGGCATGAAAAGAGACTAGACTACTCTTCCACAGCACTAAAATTCCACCTGCTTTGCTAATAGCTGGTTGATAGACAAACTCCCAATCTCTACTTGCAAGTTTGTCAATATCTTTTCTACCAAAAAATTCCATTTTAGTCTACAGCAACCCAATGAAACAAACATCATTCTCCCCAATGAGGTGTCATAAATAATTGCCTGTCTCCTTCTTACGAGCACCTCGACAATTCCAACATAATAAACTAAACATTGTTCACCAAAGGGGAAGTGTCCCTGCCACTCATATTAACAGAAAACTCACCTTGCTTATGGAGTGCACCTACACCACCCATATCCATATCAAGCTTCTTCCTATATCCAGGTTTCTCAAAAGCAGTGACAAACTGCTCAATAGGAGATGTAACCAAGTCAAAATCTATAGCCTTACTTCTCCTTATCTCAGGTAATTTTTGCAAGGGACCAATGTGCTTCAATTCCCTAGTGAACCGACCTTTAGTACTCCTTTCCACCTTTTTCTCAGTTTAAGAACTCCTGCTTTATTATCTAAAAATTTTAGAGCTTTAGGAACTAGCCGTTTCTTTACTAATCCCTTAATCACTTGTTGCCTCATAACACCTGGAGACCCACTGTTTGCAAGCATCAATTCCTTGTTATGTACATTGCCCAACACATTCACTCCAATATTCTGAATAAATGGCTGTAAAAGGATATTAGGAGTAACCTGCACCTGTGGTTCATTCTCACCACCCATAATCACACCCTCCTGATTTTCATCAACAGGTTTATTCCCCAATTCCATGCTTTTAACCATAAGATCCCCTTCAGATTCAATAGTCTTCTGAACTTTATTAACTTCCCTCCAAATCATTTTTGAAGTTGTAACTGGAACAGCAGGTTTAGCATTCATAGTTTGTGCTCTATATCCAACTCTAGGGTTGGATCTTCTCCTCCTAGTCATAATAGTCCATTCACCCATATCATTATCTAAAGACAAAGAGTGTTGAGTCTAG
>NW_021564152.1:0-210 GCF_001605985.2 Dendrobium catenatum
CTATAGTTGGACGGATTCATAGCCGGGTCAGCGGCTATGTTTATTGGGCCTATCACATCCTTTAGATGCACAAAGACACGTTTCAGAAGGCAAGAATTTATGAAGTTGTCTATGCCTCTTTGTTTTACTACAAACGTCTCCCTACTTCTTGAGCTCGCGATTTAGTTGAGTTATGGGATGTTGGTCATAGCATTTGTTGGGTCGGAGCAG
>NW_021564153.1:0-270 GCF_001605985.2 Dendrobium catenatum
TGTGAGATCCCTTTACTTGAGGAAGAAGCACTTCCTCATGAATCTTGCAAGAGGAGGAGGAGGGAGAGGGGAGAGGGAGGAGGCGGTGAGCCAAAAAATTATGAAAATCTTTATTTCCTGTGGCTTCTTTATTACAAGCCTAAAGACCTCTTATATATAGGCTAAAAAGTCATACAAAGAGCAACACTTAAAGCTATACAAATAGCTACACAAAAGCAAACCTAAATCTAGGATTAATACCTAACAATCACCCCCTTAGTCCAGATTTTA
>NW_021564154.1:0-257 GCF_001605985.2 Dendrobium catenatum
GGCAGTAATTAAGGATGATTGATACGATCACATCGTCTTAGACGATCGCTGAAATTACTAGATGGACACGAGGGGGGGTGAATTGTGAAAACTTTTTAATAATAGTTAAAACCTAAGCAGGAGTTCTAACATTTTTTATGTTTTAAAAA
Organism: Dendrobium catenatum; assembly: GCF_001605985.2. Taxonomy (NCBI): domain Eukaryota; kingdom Viridiplantae; phylum Streptophyta; class Magnoliopsida; order Asparagales; family Orchidaceae; genus Dendrobium; species Dendrobium catenatum. Next base: position 150 of record NW_021564154.1, read on the forward strand.
TTTAACATGAAAATTTAAACAATTTTTTTTCACAAATTTTCCCAAGCAAATTTTGAAAAATAAAATGCACTCATTAATAAAAGATAATAAGGAAAAAGCACACCAAAA
>NW_021564155.1:0-408 GCF_001605985.2 Dendrobium catenatum
ATTATGATATCCTTAATTAGCTTTGTAGCAAGTATTATCACCTTCAACTTGATTCTTTTTCAACTCATCTACTAAGTTTTTTTTTTTTTTTAATTTATGACTTCATATAGCATATTTATTCCCCTCCCTTTTTCCTACATAATCTATTCTCATGTGGCTTCAAATATTTAGATGCAAAAGCAATTATTTTCACATTTTACTACAGTACACACCTAAGCCTTTCAGAGATCCATCATTATAAATCTCAAAACCTCCAACTCTAGATAAAATAATTAATATAGGGGTCAACACTAGACATTCCTTCAGCTTATGGAAACTCACTTCTTATTCTGGTGTCCAATCAAAAGGCACAACCTTCTGAGTCAACCTCATTAGAAGAATTGCAATCTATGAAAAGCCCTTAAAAAA
>NW_021564156.1:0-364 GCF_001605985.2 Dendrobium catenatum
TGCTCATGAAACATTAAAAAAAAGGGGGGCCAAATAATTAAAGCTTTAAAATTAACGCTTTTTTCTACAGATGCTCTAGAGACTGCTTAGCCCCCTTTAAAATTAAAAGAGTGTAGCCAAGTGTGTTTACTTTTCTGTGAATATTAATAGCTCGGAATATGATATATGAACTACTTGATATTTTTATTAGGATAACCATGCAGGAGAGTCTAGATTTTTTATTTTTTAAATATAATATAATTTATTATACATTGAGTTGTAAAAGTCTTTAAAAGTTTGGCATTTCAAAAACTATGTACCCAAAGAGAAAAAGAAATGTCCTTTATAGGGAATTTCTTAGTCATTTGGGTATCCTTTTAGAGAA
>NW_021564157.1:0-1015 GCF_001605985.2 Dendrobium catenatum
AAACTTGGTTAAAAAATATTAGGAATGACCTTTCTTTTTTAGATTTAGGCTTCGTTTGAGACGGCTGCAGCTGTTGGTAAAGCAGGTTGTGAAGTTGTTGTACAAAAAGCCGAGTTCTGAAGTTGATGTATAGAAAGTAGTATATTTTGTTTGGAAAGTATAACTGTCGAGCTGCTGTGCTGCTGCTGTATGAGAAGAAATTACGTTTATAACCTTACATATATTGTGATGAAAGACATTGCTTAACTATCAATTTTTTTAATTTATATGATAATAAACTAACAATTCTATATTAAAATTGTATCCACTTTATGAATTATTTTATGACTTCTAAATATCAAAGTACAATAAATTTTTTTTACAATGTAATATCATACTTTAAAATACACTAAAAATTAATAATAACTTTTTTATTATTTCATAATAAATACAATTTTTCTAATAATGATAACAGTATGAGAATAAATTATTTTGATACAATTAAATATAATTAGATGAAAAAACTATTTATATGAAAAATTTCTTAAAATAAATATAATTACGAACTACCAATTTCAAATTAAAATCGAATAATTTTATCAAAGCGAATAATAATTTTAGTTGGTTTGAGTTAGGAAAATAAAACCTTTCGCAAAAAAAAAAAAAAAAAAAAAAAAAAAAAACTTGCTGCTACACGAAGCCAGCCGTCCTCGCCGGAGTCGGTGACGGAAAAGTGTGCAAGCAGGTCTTCAACGCCTAATCCTTAGGGGAGGAACGGATGGGAGAGGAGATGGGGGGTTTTCATAATTGAGGACATGAAAGCTTGAGCAAGTGTAATCCTAACTCCAGCTGAAAAATACATTGTACTGGAGTTCTTTGACTGGTCATTCTTGGCGAACTTATGGAGTATGCTCGAGAAGGGCTGCGCCACGCTTTCGTCACGAAATCGACCGCCGCAGGAAATCTCGAAGTGAAAAGTGAGCGACAGATCTTCTCCGATGGAGTGTCGGTTCCTCTGACCTCATCCGCCAAAGGA
>NW_021564158.1:0-296 GCF_001605985.2 Dendrobium catenatum
AAATTATTAATAAATAATTTTTTTAGTGGAATTTTAGATCTTAAGAATTTGTTTGTGCATGAGAATGCTAATGTTATGTGAGAAAAAAGTATATGCTTAGAATTACGAAGGGAAAAATTCCTGATAGAAAAAATAGTTGGTGCCGGAATCCAAATATACAAAAAAAGATAAAAAATAAGAAGATTTGTTATAAAAATTGGTTTAGATGTAAAAAATTGGATAATTGGGAAAGCTTTAAAGAGGCTCGTAAGGAATCTAAGAAAGCTATTTGAGATACAATGAGCTTAGCTTTTAAT
>NW_021564159.1:0-443 GCF_001605985.2 Dendrobium catenatum
ACTCAAGAAGAGAAAAAACAAAGTGCAGACTGACTCATCCCTAAACCTACGCAATCTTGAACTGGCTACGTTTGTTCGTCCGATCTTCGATTCCTGAAAAGTTAGAAGAAACAAGCAGTCCAAGAGAATCAAAAATGTTTGTCAATCATCAAAACATAAGTCATGAAAATATATTTGCAACAGAGAGGATGTCTCTTACTCTAATGACATTGGTGGAATTGCTAATTTAGCTGTGCTTCACTTAAAAAACCACTTTAATAAAGTTTTTACTCCTACTCAAGCTATAGACCATTCTTTTATTATTCCTAACCTTCTTTCTCTTGAGGATAATGATTTCTTCTCTGTACCTCCCTCTTTGAAGGAGATTAAAAATACTGTGATGGGGATGAATAGTGATTCTGTGGCCGGTCCTAATGGTTACACGATTCTTTTCTTTCAAAAAA
>NW_021564160.1:0-293 GCF_001605985.2 Dendrobium catenatum
CAGTGAGAATTAAGAAGTAAGGTTTTGGGGTGATTTTCTAACTACTTTATAAAATAATTTTTAAGTATAAAAATTTTCTATATTGCAGAGCCTTTAAATTATATGAAAATGATTAATGAAATTTTCCAACAAATTAAATATAAAAGTGCCAAAAGTATTTATAAGATGTACAAAAACAGCTTTTTAGAAAATAGATAGAACAAATTATTAAAAAGCTTAAAAAAAGTTTTAAAATATTTATCTTTATTTGAAATCTTAATTTAATTAATCATATTCAATTAGATCACAATGGC
>NW_021564161.1:0-269 GCF_001605985.2 Dendrobium catenatum
CTGCTCATAGAAGTCTCCTCCCCTGCTGGTTCGGAAACGTTCTAGTAGACAATCCTTGAACTCCCTCCAGGTGCGAATGGGTCACCTCATGTCCCTCCATTGATACCATGCCAGAGCCTTCCCTTCTAAGCACAAGCCTGCAGCTGTCAACTTCTCCTCATTCAACCCATTGACTGTAAAATCTCTCCACCTTGTAGATCCAGCCATGTGCGTCTTCGCCCTCAAAGATGGGTATCTTCAATTTCCTCACTCTCGGGTCACCACCGTGT
>NW_021564162.1:0-280 GCF_001605985.2 Dendrobium catenatum
TGTGAAGATGATTCTAAAATTTTAAAAGATGCAATGTCGCCTTTCCATAATACAAGAATTCCCCCTGATAAACCATCTGATGGAACACAAAAGAAGTTCCAATCGGAGCCTATGAGAATATCCACTTCCTTCTCTCAAAAGAAGTAATCTTGGTTTCTAATAAACCTATAAAAAAAATTCCAAATTCTTTGACAATCTCCTTCAAATATAGAGAATCTCTTCTTTTTCTAGCTCCTCTACAATTCCAAAAAGCTATGGAAGAGTTCATTGCATAAGAGGG
>NW_021564163.1:0-277 GCF_001605985.2 Dendrobium catenatum
TGCTGGGTAAGATCTCCAAGTGTCCTCAAACATAAAGGTTTTTGCCTTGTACTGCACCTTATCTCCCATATTCAGAATAATAGGACTATGGTCAGACGCCACTCTAGCAAGATGCTTGATAGTAGCAACTGGAAGCTTCTGAATAGCAGCCAAATTTAACATACATCTGTCCAACCTTTCCCAAATCCAAGAGGTTCCCTCTTTGTTGTTACACCAAGTAAACCTTGGTCCAACACTTCTAATATCATGAAAATCTGAATTCATCATAAAGCTCTTC
>NW_021564164.1:0-372 GCF_001605985.2 Dendrobium catenatum
TTTGAAACTATTCTAATGATATTTTAAATATTTAATTTCAAGATTTATATTTTTATATTTAAGTATATATGTATATATTTTAAAATTATATATACATTCAATTTAGAACATTTGAGAGATCCCTTAAAATCTTAAACCTAGATTAAACATGTTTGAATATAATTAGTGGGAAGGGTGGTTAATCAATGAGAAATTACTTTGTTAATTGTTCATTGATTAATCTCTCAACTAATTAAGTTTTATTTTATTCTTTGCATGTATAGGATGCACACACTTGCACCTAGTTTAGGCTCTCATAGATTTAGGATTTGATTGTGTTTATGTGTGATGCATTCATATATATTAAGTTCAAGGGTTAGTAAAACTTTGATT
>NW_021564165.1:0-241 GCF_001605985.2 Dendrobium catenatum
AAAAAAGTAAACACACTGGCCACGCTCTTTTTATTTGAGGGCTTTAGCAGCTAAAGTACCTGTGCAAACATTTATAATAATTAAATTTTTTTATTTGAGGGCTTTAGTATCCAAATACATCAACCATCCATAGAGTGCAGAAAAGGAAGCAAACGCAGCAAAGCAATTTTATCCACAACATGCAATGAAAACTATGAAAAATCTGACACACAGCAGTAAAGTAAACACCGGCCTAACCTAG
>NW_021564166.1:0-498 GCF_001605985.2 Dendrobium catenatum
TCACTGTACTTTCGTTGGACTTCCGTCCAAACTCCAACTATCACTGGACTTACGCCCCACCACCAATTTTGGCCGGACTATTGCCCGACCACCAACTAAGGCCATATTTACACTCGGACACTGACCGTCAACCGACTTTTGTTGGACTTCAGCCTGACCACCAATTATCACGGAACTTACACCCGACCACTAATTGTTGTTGGATTTCCTTCTGACCTCCATCACTTGTAATATATGGTCATTCCGACCATCGTTATCCGACTATTTTTCTTTTGACCACGGCCACCTGACTATATTATTTCCATCTTCTGCTGCCCACCTACTATAGTCCTTTCAACTATCTTCAAATGATTATAGTATTTCTGACCTCCTTCTCCATCCAACTATGATCATTCCGACCATCATTACCCAAAAATGATTGTTTCGACCATCGTCACCCGATTATGATCGTTCCGGGCACCGTCACCCCACTATAGTCATTTTGACCTCTATCGTCCG
>NW_021564167.1:0-245 GCF_001605985.2 Dendrobium catenatum
ATTAATCCATTTATTGATTAGATAATAGAACATCCTTCTGAATGGTACTCGAATTGTGTAAATAAATTAGATAAGAAAGATTTATTTCCTTCAAATTTGACTAGAGGTGAAGCCCAACAATTGAACACCTATGCATAATAAAATATCATAAAAATACATCAAGATGTAATAATGGGTTTTGTATCTCTATGCCTATTTAATGATGATGAATATTGCTTATTAATATCAAAGAATCTAGAGTCTAA
>NW_021564168.1:0-230 GCF_001605985.2 Dendrobium catenatum
TAAATTCATCTAGATTAGATCCTAGCCGTCCCTTGGTTGTTTAGGAGTTTAAATAGGTGAAAAATTAGGTTTAGAAGGGACTTTTTTGCTCTTGCTTTCTCTAGAGACTTCCCTAGCCTCTGAGATTTTGTGTGAGAGCTCCTTCATCTTCCCTCCACCCTTCCCGACCTAATCCCGACGGGGAAACTTCGCCGGCGACGAGATCTCCGGCGAGCCGAGGCCAAGAAACT
>NW_021564169.1:0-559 GCF_001605985.2 Dendrobium catenatum
TTGCTGATTGATTACTTGGACCATTTGGATCGGGATCGGTACATGGTTCCTTGGAGGTTCAGGTTGTTGAGGGAGCTACGGTGGAGAATGTGGACTTCTAGTTGTATTCTAGGACTGTACAGATACCAGAGTGAGCAAGAATGGAGAGGTGATTGTATCCTGATTTGCTTTGTTAGACCGTAGATTGGTCTTGGAAAAAGGAAAACTTTGTTCTTGAAAAATGGCATGTCTATAGATTTTAATTTTGTTCGTTTGAATGTTTAGGCATTTGTAACCTTTATGATCATCAGAGTAGCCGATGAACACATGAGACAGAGCCTTTGGTTGAAGTTTATGTCGCGATCACGGCGGAGAGAGCGAAAAGCACTCACACCCAAAAACTTTTAGATGGTTGTACCGAGGTTTGTTCTGGTGAAATAACTTGAAGGGAGAAGCTTTGGTGGTGGGTAGCGACGGTAGTCTGTTAATGAGGTAGACCGCCATTTAAACGGCATCAGGCTAGTAGACGTAAGGAACTGAGGTCGTGGTGAGAAGCATTTGAGTAGTCTCGATGATATGA
>NW_021564170.1:0-261 GCF_001605985.2 Dendrobium catenatum
AAATACAAATTTCTTTTAATTTTTTATTTTTGAATTTGTTTTTGCTTTCATCTTTTTACCAAATGAACATATTCTATTTATTTAAAGAGAAAAACTCACATGTCACAAATTTTTAATAAGTAAAATGCATGAATATTAAAAAGTGGAAAAATAAAGGTAAACACAAGAACAAACACACCATAATTTTAAAGTGGTTTCTCAACATTGACCAAAATCTTCACCATGGAGTCCTCCACTATGAGTATTGCACTAACCCCAATG
>NW_021564171.1:0-248 GCF_001605985.2 Dendrobium catenatum
CAAACCTGTATTTCACGTGATTTGTATTCTTGATGCAAGCCCTTGAGAGCTTGAACTTTTAAGTATGCACTTTTACATGCTCTAATTTCCCACACTAATTCTACCTGCCCATCTTATAAGAATAAATTTTTGTAGTAGAAAAATAAGCTAGTCAATTAGACAAAGAAGACAGTAAATAGAGTTTGATCAACTTAAATTTGAAACCAGAGAAATTTTAATCCAGTTGGTCTATTCATAATAGTAAAATA
>NW_021564172.1:0-219 GCF_001605985.2 Dendrobium catenatum
TCTGTTTTTCCTTTCAACTACCCCGTTTTGTTAAGGGATTCTAGGTGCAGAAAAATTGTGATCAATCCCTTTTTCTTTATAAAAATTTTCAAATCTTTCATTTTTAAATTCTCCTTCATGATCACTTTGTAAACAGATTATTTCACATCCTAGTTTTCTTTGAATCCAAGTTGAAAAATTTCTGAATTTCTCAAATGATTCACTTTTATGAAAAAGAAA
>NW_021564173.1:0-287 GCF_001605985.2 Dendrobium catenatum
AACATTAATTTAAAAGCTTATTTAAATAGGGAATATAAAAATCCAACAGTCACTTCCCGGAAACGAAGCACCAAAGCCACGGAAAAGCCCCCATTCATTCACGGGAAATAGCCCAGCCAGAAACCGAAGAGGCAGCCGCAAGAACCAAGGAGCCAAGACATAGAATTCCAAGAGCCATCCACGGGAAACCAAGAGCCAATCCGTGGGAACCTGATGCAATCAAAAATTTGGGAGAGGGACCCAAATTTTTTATCACAAAAATAAAAGACTTCCTATATAAAAGAAAT
>NW_021564174.1:0-264 GCF_001605985.2 Dendrobium catenatum
TGGAGGAAATCGTCCGGGACGACTTTTGTTTCGTACTTGATGATGTGAGAAAAATTGGTTTGCGCGAATTTTAACCGTTTTGAGAGCTGTTTTTAATTAGATCGTCTGTACGATCTGACGATCGTCCAGGACGAAATTTTTCTTTTTCTTAAACATCGAGATGATTGAATGCAGCGCTTGAGTGGATAAGACAGTTTTAATATGGATTTCGTTTGTACAAATTTTTGGTTTGTCCAGACGAACAAATGTCGTTTCATTGTAGGG
>NW_021564175.1:0-1232 GCF_001605985.2 Dendrobium catenatum
TTCTATTAATGTGAGTCATATATTATAAAGGCGTTCTTCTATATAGTTGAATAATAAAATAATACAATATAATAGATTTAAATTATAGAAGATGGCTTTAAAAGTGAATATAAAGGGAGTCTTAAAGTGTTGGAGCTATCATCAAGAGACACTTGATAGTATGTTCAAACACTCCTTTTTAGGAGAGCAAACTGGTAACCAAGAAGATAGATGTAACCATAGTCACAATTTTGACCACCAATGTTATTAGTTATTGTGAGAATTGATGTTATTGGCAATGATGTGATCAACATTATTGGTAATGGTAGAAGTAATTGTTATTGGTGATGGTGTGCATCTGTTTTGAGGATGGTGATGTCAATACTATTAGTGTAGATGGGCATAATGGCAATAATATCAGTTGATCTTAGTAGAAATGTCAGGGATTAGCAATCTTAAAGAATATTGTTCATCGATCTTAATGTTGATGATATACATTGCGCTTGGTGGTAGCAACTAACAATAGCCTTTCATAATAACAATGTGTGTTAGTATTGGTAGAGTCTCAATGTAGTGATTTTGAGCCTGATATAATCATCATCTAAATAAAAGAAATATAACCAAATTTTTAGAGGAATACTGTAACTTTGCCAAATATATATTAAACTTAATCATCTCACGAATCTCATCTATCCTAATAGAACAATCACAATGTTTTTGAAGGTTGAGGACTCAACTGAGAAAACCAAAATTGATAATTTGTTCTGCCAATCTTATAGAGGATGGTTAGAGCTCCTGCGCATGAAATTACGAATCTCTGTTTTCATCTATAGTTATGTCATATGCAAGATGATTTTTTTGACCTATTTTAGAGGGCACGAATGAGCCAGAGAGAAAATTATGGCCTCAAAGCCCTCTCGAGTTCTTATAAGATTTAAAAAGATAAGAGTAGAGATTTTTTTTTTTTTTGTTAGTTTTTTTAGAGGCAAGAGAACAAAATATCCTATTAAATTAAAAAAAAAATCATTATGGATTAAAAAGATTTAAAACCCAAGAAAGATAACCACATCATTTGTTAATAAGATTGATATCCATCATCATCGAAATGTTGATGCTCACTATAACCAATGATGTGAATCTTCATTATTGCCACCAAAGCCAACGCACACTATTAACATGAACGCCAAGGCCTACTATCACTAATAAGTTTGACTCACATCGAAGACACTAATGTCAACACCTATCATCAACAA
>NW_021564176.1:0-202 GCF_001605985.2 Dendrobium catenatum
CTGCAAGATTGCAATAGTGACGCCAAACCTTATGCGTTGTCTCACTATTTATAAAAACATGCTTGATACTTTCCATACTGAAACAGCACTGGCATTTAGAAGGAAAAGAAAATCCTTTCTTCCACAAATTATCATCCACATGAAGGTACCCATTAATGCATCTCCAGGCAAGAATAGAATAAGATAAGGGAATGGTGTTATG
>NW_021564177.1:0-206 GCF_001605985.2 Dendrobium catenatum
ATTAGCATTTGGACAATTCAATAAGGTCTAAGAACCTATTTTAACTTTCATCAGCCTTATGTGACACCTACATAAATGTGAATGTTTTATATTACATATATATTTAAGAATAATATTCTTCAATTAAATTTTTTGAATAGGTTTTATTCATCAAAGCAACCCAAACACAAGATACATGATATCATACGGAGCAAGTTTGATGATCT
>NW_021564178.1:0-332 GCF_001605985.2 Dendrobium catenatum
CAGAACGCCTTTTGGACTCTCTTCTTGTCCTTCCTAAGCTTTGGTTTCTCCTCCCCCTTTTCCTTTTCCTTGCTCGAGTGATCTTAAAGTGTAGGACAATAGGCTTTCAAATGTCCAAGCTTCCTACATTCATAACAAACGACATCAAAAGATCCTTTAGAATATTTATAATACTTACCTTTTCTCCAATGATGCTTTTGCTTCTTCCTTAGAAAGCTTTTGAATTGCCTTATGATGAAGGAAACTTCAACGCTCTCAGACCCAGAAGAATCAGAGTCAGATTTGTGCGCCTTCAGTGCAACTATTTTTTCCTTCTTCTTCTCACCTGCATC
>NW_021564179.1:0-241 GCF_001605985.2 Dendrobium catenatum
GAGTTGATAGGAGCAGGGTATCAAAGGACCAAAAGGATAATGAGGTGGAAAGGTGCCTTTGTCCTTACTAAAGCATATGGAGTTGATAAGAGCCATTTGATCTTGATTTAATTGCTTAAAATAGCTCTAGGAATGTTTTAGAGGGAGTCTTAATAGCTGAGGAGATTTGGATTAAAGTAGATTAGGTTTAAGAGGGGGTTTGAGTAAGTTTGATCCCTCTAAACCCTTGATTTGACCATTT
>NW_021564180.1:0-203 GCF_001605985.2 Dendrobium catenatum
TTCTTATTATTGGAGCGTGAAGGCATCACTTGGTGTTTAAAGATAAGAATCTTTACTTTTGAGTTGTGTTTACTTCACTCTTTTATCTCTTCCTTCTAGATTTCTTGTGAAGAAGATCTATCAAGGAGATACGGTTATCTGCCGACACTTGGAGAGTGTGAACAGCCGAAGGGTTCTCTGCCCACACTAGGAGTGTGAAAGGA
>NW_021564181.1:0-200 GCF_001605985.2 Dendrobium catenatum
GGTATCAGAGCAAGGTTTAAAAATCATAATTTTAGACTACTTTTTGAAAAACGAGTATGGCTAATTTTAGAAACAAAAAATTATTAGATGGATATTCGATTGTTAGACCACCTTTATTAGAACATCCTAATTCATATTAAAATTATGTTAGTCTAACAAGAGATATGAGATTGATATCCTTAATTAGATCGAGTTATAAT
>NW_021564182.1:0-462 GCF_001605985.2 Dendrobium catenatum
AAAAAAGTAATATCATAAATTACTTTTACAATCATCTAAACAACTCCATATTATTATTTTAATATTACATTCATTTTTGACTGCATTCTTTTTTAGGCAACCAAATAGCACCATAGTATTTTATGTGCAATTAAATTAACACAAAAGGTAAATAAGATGATCTTAGGATTTTGGAATGAAAAGTTCATTTTATGAGTCAACTTAGTGTTTGAGCTTGAACATGAATAAGAGTTGAAATTATTTCAGAAGAGTTCCCCTTTGGGGATTAAAGTGAGAGGTCAAAGATAGTCCCCTACTTTGTCCTTTTGGGGTATTTAAGACAGTTGGATGGATGTTATTTTGGTATCATGGTGAGATACATCATTGATTGGTTATCCATAATGCTCCAAACATTAATTCTTGGTTCAAATTTTCATCGATTGAGAATACTATGGGTCTTTAGTTGATTAAAGGTTAACAAAT
>NW_021564183.1:0-207 GCF_001605985.2 Dendrobium catenatum
GCATTCTTGTCGGGAGTTGAGGTAGCATCCGAGAAGAGGGGGGTGGGGGGGTGGAAGGTGGCGGCTTGGTGAGGTAGAGGTTTGAGAGGCTAATGACCAACCTCAATTTGAATTTCCCTTAGAGGAGGGAAATTAATTGAGAATTCCAATTAATCCCATGAGGGGCCAGTGGTTTTCAGAGAAGATAAGGGATTAATTAGATAGGAA
>NW_021564184.1:0-285 GCF_001605985.2 Dendrobium catenatum
GACTGATTTAAGATTGAATGGCTGCCGTAAGAGCGGAGTTAAGCTAGAAAGCCAGTAGGATGCCGTAAAAGCGGACTTAGACCTAAAGACTGATTCCAGGGTGGTGAATTTTTAAAGTAAAATTGATTTCTTTAATGCTTTGAATCTTTTCCCTCAACCACAAATGACATTGACAACTTTAAAATGTTCTACCAGAGATCATAAGCTTTTATATATGTCATTTTCTAGAAGGGAAAGAAAGAAAAAAATTTAACGATTGATAGACTTGAAAATCTTTTGATTAAA
>NW_021564185.1:0-318 GCF_001605985.2 Dendrobium catenatum
ATGGTATAACTTAGACTTCGTTTAGGAATATTTTTTTTTATTGCTTCTTAAAATAGAGTTTTAGTAAAAAAAATAATGTTTTTGTACTAAAACTCAATTTTAAAAATAATAAAAAAGTCATCCCAAACAAAATCTTAGATTGTGAATTAACCCTTGTAATTTGTATTCTTGAGTTTGATCAAAATTCATTAATCACTAACACACTTGTGTTATAACACATGTTACATTATTCCTATTAAATAACAAGTGCCACAAAATTTCAAAAAAAGATAACATAAAAAATTCTTCGATTTTTTTTTTCTAATATATATATATATA
>NW_021564186.1:0-354 GCF_001605985.2 Dendrobium catenatum
TGTAAGTTGTACGATACGCCCACAACGCTTCTGCCATCTTCGTATGCCATTCTCTTTTGTTCTTAGAGAGAATCTTCTTTAGCAATTTTACTAGTATTTTGTTGAAGGCTTCAGCTAAGCCATTTGCTCTTGGATAGTAAATGGAATAGTACCGCCAATCAATTTTGTGCCGATCAACGAACTTATAGATTTTTGTACTCTTGAAAGCAGTTCTGTTGTCTGAGATTATGCGGCGTGGCACACCAAATCTGTAGACGACATTATGCATGAAGAAGTTGATTACGTGCTCAGACGTAACTTCTTTGAATGGAGCCGCCTCTGCCCACTTGGAGAAATAGTCGGTCGCTGCCAAGA
>NW_021564187.1:0-527 GCF_001605985.2 Dendrobium catenatum
CAGTAGACAGATGGAAATGGAGATAACAAAGAGATTTTCCAATGCTTACTGCACCACCAAGTGAATGCCCACAAAGAACTAGGTTTCTATTTTTCTTCTGAGCAAGCCTGTAAATCTCCAAAGCTGGTATACCTTTAGCACGGGCAAGGAATCCCTGTCATCGAAAAAAGAGAAATGATAATCAGAATGATGTGTAGTTTCTGAAGAGATATTTAAACAGCCTATCCAAAAAAAACAGTAACCCTTTTGGATCCAAATATCATGAAATTTAGCACGAATACATGAAGTCAGCAATCTGACCCTGTGTGCAGCAGGCTTTGCATTTTTTTGTAGCCTTTTGGGCTTTCCTTTAGAAGACTTAAGAATATTCACTTCTATCTTCGCTTGGCTGTCAACTGTATCATTTTCCATAACATCAACTGCTTCCAAATCTTCTTCATCGTCTTCATGGAATATAGCCCCTTGGAAAAAGTTAGCATCAGTGATAACATCCCTGCAAGAAGGGCGGGGGAGGGGGGGGGGAAGTA
>NW_021564188.1:0-321 GCF_001605985.2 Dendrobium catenatum
ATTTTCGGGTCAACTCGAACCCAACCCAATTTTTTTAAACGGGTCGAAAACCCAAACACGAACACAACCCAATTTGGGTCAATCCAAATTCGAAATTTCTGTGTCCAGCTTGGATCAATTTTCCTATCGTATCAAATATTGACATCCCTAATTTGAAGTCCAATGGCATAAAAACCACTCCATTTTTTTCCATTCACCGCTATTAAGCTGCAATTTTAGCTGAACGTTGCGCTGACCACCCAACTTTCCTGCTTTTAGCTGAATGCCTGTGAAGATTTATTAGGAAAAAGTTGGAGAAGTAATCGATAGGCTTATGGTATT
>NW_021564189.1:0-229 GCF_001605985.2 Dendrobium catenatum
ACATTATATTCTACCTTGATGCTTAACATCTTCATAGTAATAGATAACTCTGAGTGAGTGGTGCATCCTTTCCAGATTGGTTGCTGGGCAGCATACAACAAATCATAAAATTCTGTGCCTCATTATTCGGTAACTCTTCTGTATTTTATTCAAATTGTATTCCAATTGCATCATGACCTAATTCATCAAGATTTGGTCAAATATTTTCAACCTCAACTATATTAGTACA
>NW_021564190.1:0-13969 GCF_001605985.2 Dendrobium catenatum
AAAAGCTCTCCGTCTTCTACTTCCGAGGTTGGTGAGAAGGAAGTGATTGAACATGATGACTTGTTTGATCTGAATATAAGTTGTGTTATGCGTGATGCTATTGTTCAGATAGGTAAACATAGAAAGAGGAATAAAAAATTAGCTGCATTTTGTGGATGGTTTGGTGGCTGCTTCCTTTACGTAGTGGGGTGGTGGTTTTATGTTGTTATTTTTCTGGCTATTGGGGGTTTACTCTTTCTTTTTTGTGTTCTCCTTTCCTTTATCTTTTGCAGGTTACTATTATGGTTCCAGTTTTTGGAGCGTAGGGCTGCAGCTTTGGATGTTATTGTAGCTTTGGGTGTATACAGTAAGACTGCTTGGAAAATGGTAACTTCTTCTGAGCCCTTCGCTGGTTGATAGTTTTTCGGCTGGATTTATTTTTGTTTTTGGCTTGGTTTTTGTTTTTAGGTTGATTCCGAGGCTCTTAGCTTTTGATGCAAATGCTATATTTTAGCAAGCTTTGGAGTCATTAAAGACTTGTAATTTTTCTTTAATTAACGCGTAGACCTCTTTCGTTGGGTTTTAATTAAAAAAAGGTTATAGGAGTTAGGTTAGGGTATTAGCTAGACACTAGTTTTAATTAGTTGAACCTATTTATGAATTAAAGGAGTTTTGACTCAATTAGAACTAAATTGGTCCAGTTGGGTCCAATTTATCAAAATTGGTCAAAACCAAAACTAAATTGGATTAACCAAGGTTGGATTGAGTAAAAAGCATCTTAGGGAAATTTTTGTTTCGAGGAATAGAACCAATATGAAGGTTAAGAGCAAATTGACTAAATTGAACCCATTTAAATTCAATTGAGTAAAATTGGGTCAAATGGCTCCAATTGATCAAAGCAAGGGGTTCATTAGTTTCCTAGGGATGTTTTCTACTTATAAAAAGCCGAGGGTACATTGGTTTGCTTAGTTTGGGGTTCTAGTTCAATTGAGTTTATGATTTCCAACTGAGCTAAGATTTGACTTAGCTTGATCAAAGGGTTAATCAAGCTTAAGGCAAGGGGACATAAGGGCCAATTTGTGTATGAACAACTTAGAAAACCCTGTGGAAGGTTTGATTTAAACCAACTTGGTCCAAAATATTCAATTGAGCTAAGTGTATAGTACATTTGAGTTGATTGGGTCAAATCATAGATTGATTAATCTCAATTGATTTATAATGAACTTATTCAATGTAATTGATCTAATCAATCTTATCAATTGGGGTTAATTTGGTCAAAATAGTCAAGTGAACCTTATATGATAAATGGGGTAAAATTGGGTCAATTAACCAAACCAAGTGGCAATTGAGTTTGTTTAATCAATGGGGAGTTCAGTCAAATAAATTAAAAGAGTTAGTTTCAACATGGATTTTAAAATCATATTAAATTGGCTAGTTCAATTGATTCAATCGTAGACTACTCAAACGATCAATTCGATTCACTTTAAGGACTACCCCATATAGCAAATCAATACGAACTAGTGAGTACAATTAATTTGACTGATGAATCATTGAATCAATCTGGATTTTTTTAGAACTAGTTAGTTTAATTGCTACCCTATTAATCAATTAAATAAATTTATTTAGTAGGTTTGATATAAAATATTAAACTAAAAAATTTTAAATTTAATATATTTTTATTTTATAATGTGCATTAAATTCTTACAATAATTATAGTTAAAGCGAGCTTTAAACCAAGTATTTTTGCATGGCACCAGCACCAAATAATATTTATTTTTAATTAATTAATTAATAATAATTATTTATTATCATTATTACAATAATATAAATTAAAACTTTTATCTATTTATTATTCATAAATGAACTCACATGATTGATGCATAGGTGCAATTAAAAATATGCAAATTTTAATATACTGATTTTAATTATAGAATTTTATTTTAAAGCAAAATAATAATGATTAATTAAATTATATAAGATTATATGTGAACAAAATTTTATATTAAATATAAACAAATTTACAAGGAATGAAAGTATTTAAATTATTGAATTATTGCAAGATACTTTATTGGCATTAGAGCTCTCTATTATTTGTCTATCCTATTATAAATACTCTACATATGCTTTTATTAACTATCATTATAGTATATTTAAATTATATTTTTTAATATTTCATTACAATCATAAAGTCTCAACCCTAGATCTAAAAACCATGAATCTTTTCTTCTTCCATTTCTATATACGATCCATGCAACTTTTGATTTCAATTAATTTGATCAAATTGACCAATCTAGCCTAAAAGGTTTATTTGGCTCAAATTGAGTCACATGACTCAATTTGCCATATTAAGCTGAAGTTATTGATAGTTAATAAATTTAAAAAGTTCTCAAATGTTTTCTTGGCTCAATTTGGTTGAAATGGTCAAATTGGTCGCATTGGATTTAAGGGTTAAAAAGGATCAAATTGGAGTAAGTGAACCAATTGGCCTATTCAAAGGCCAATTTGGGCTAAATTATCTACAATTGATATATTGAATTTTTTTAAGATCTTGAGTGCAATCAATTTGATCAATTTAATTAAGTTAATTTTATAGGGTCAAATAAGTTATATTTGGACTAAGGCTTTATTTGGGACTGCTTTCTTACTGCTTCTTAAAGCAGTATGAAAACCATCATACACGAAGCTTAAATTAGGTCAAAAAAGATGAATCGAACTTCTACGAACAACTATTTATCTCTATTAGGTCACTAACATCCTATTGAGACCTAAACAGAGGGTTGGTTGAAGGCAATTTATCTAATTGTTAAGGTTTAAGCTCATGTTGGTCATATTAGGTCTTATTAGTGTAGGCTAGGGTTTAAAGGGGACTAACCAAATGCAATGGTTAAATATAATCAGCTTATAGTTTTGTGATCTAAAACCTATGAAAGAGTTTTGGCCTAATGACTAAAACACCAAAAGAGTCCAAAGTCTAAGGAGATATTAGAGCGAGTTTGATCATAGCTCAAACTTGGGCCCATAAGTCAAGCTGAGTGAATCTCATGTACAAGCATGTTATTGAGCCAATCATACAGATTGAATGGTTATATCATCAATTGAGTCAATTACAATCAATAATGTTAAACCTAGATCAAGTCTACCCTAGGGCTAACTATAATCAAATCTATTGGAAAATTGGAGTTTGTAATTGATATTTGAATGCAATAATCAATGGACTCCTCCTATGGACTTTGCTAAATCTAATATAATTCTATAATCATCCTAAGGTTAAACCCTAATCATCATAGGCTAAGAATTGAGAAGTTTCTAACTAAACTAAGGCTTCGTTTGGGTCATCTTTCATACTGCTTTCTAAAATGATTTTTTAATATACAATCTTTAAATTAAAAAAAAAGTACTAGAAAGTTATTTTAGAAAGCAACAAAAAAGCTGTCCCAAACGAAGCCTAAGTTTCATTTGAGATGATTTTCTTACTGCTTTCAAGAACAACTTTTTAATTAAAAAATTCAATGAAAATAGCAAAAAAGTAACAATCAAAAGTTGTACTTCTCTGGAACTATTTCTTATTGCTTCTTAAAGCATCTTTCTAGTACAAAGATTTTAATTTTTATACTAAAAAACTGTTTAAAGAATCAGTAAGAAAACTGTCCCAAATAAAGTCTAAGCTATAGTTGAACCAATCAAAGAATTATGGAGATAACTTTGAGGTTGAATTGATAAGTAATGCTTGGATACATTTCTAGAAATGAAGAAGAGGACCAAGCAAAGTTACTAATTTGTTCAAATTCAAATAAACTAGACTGAACATGGCTAGCTCATTTAAGTGATGAAAATAACTTACAAGTCAGACCTCATCATCAAGGTATTTATAATATTTGACATTTTTTATGCCAACATCTCTCAAATGGTTCTCTTGGCATCATGGCTACAGTAAGCAACATAGGTAGCAAGCATACAAATGGGATATTCCATAGCAGCTTGGGGTTGGACCTTGTAGTAAGATAATGGAAACAACTCCAACCAGTCTATACTAATGGGATATTCCATCCTATTGTTAAACCATGAATAACAAGAAAGTCTCTATTTCAAAGGAGATATTATTTTGTGTGGAGTCCGGACGGCAAAAACTATCCGGATTTACTGCGTATTTGCAAACAATCAGTAAATACTCAGCAAATGTTCAATTGTTAGTATTACTAAGTATTTTGTGAGTAATTACTGAATATTTTGTGAGTATTTACTGAGTATTTACAAACACTCATCAAATATGCAGCAATTCGGACGGTTCTTCCCGTCCGGACTCCGTACATAATAATTTCTCTTGGGAGTATCATAGCTGCTTGGGGTTGGACCTTGTAGTAAGATAATGGAAACAACTCAAACCAATCCATATTAATGGGATATTCCATCTTGTTGTTAAACCATGAATAATAAGAAAGGCTCTGTTTCAAAGATCAAAGAGTTGAAAACCCAGAAATTATTGCTATGAATAAGATTTCTACCAATTTTTTCAAAGCAAAACCCACAGCAATTAAAGTTACCTCAGATGATATAGGGGATGGAAATGAAAACAGCAATATGTTTAAGAGAGTTCCAAAGGAGGGTTCTATCAGCGTGCGAGTTCGCTGCATGGACAACAAAAAGTTGAAAGCTGATTGATTGATCACATTTTTCTCCATTGTCTTGTTAAGAGTCAAATTCTAATATAAATCCAATAACAAAATGTCATTTCTAATAGTTTCTAATAACGTCTTTTTTAAGTCTACTTCAACCTTTCTTATCATAGGACAAAAGCTAATACATCTACTCTCCCAACCGGACTATCGAAAGGCTGACGGTTTACGTGACCAAACCATTTAAGGGGACTCCCTCTAAACTTATCTAACATTGGAAATACTCCAACTTTTTCACGTATATAATTGTTTCGCATTTTGTCTCTAAGAGTGAGGCCACTCATCCACCTAATCCTCATCTCCACAACATTTAATTTAATTTTAATTTAATTCCATCCTAATCATGAATGACCTGAGCCTGAACTAAACATGAGGCAGTAGAGGCTTTCCACTTCTGCCAAATCCTGTCAGATTGAGATGTACTGAAGACACTACAAATGCCTTTATCAGCAAGAAAACTGAATTGATAAACCATTGGATATTGAGTCGCCAGAGGCTGATTTTTTGTTTAAAGGGCACGAATAAGGTCTAGATTGCAAATCAGGAATCCTAATCCAAAGGGCAACATAGGAAAATTCCACAATAATATGGCAAAAATCAGGAAATCATTCTTTAATAATAAAAGGCTTGCCAAAAAAATATGATCTCCTATCCATACAAGATCGAAATATTCCGAACAGAAATTTAAAGAGGAAGAAACCCATTTTGAGAGAGAGAAGGCCCATAGTACCTTTCAGCAGACAAGCTCTCTTAATCTTGACCAATAGAGGTCCATAAAAAGGCTTTTTGCCTAGAGAATATCCCACTAGAAGCAATTTGTTGAGCATTGAGCCTTGAAGCCGGTTAAAAGGGATGTCCATAAAGGTGAAGGAGATTTCTGTTAGGCCAGCCCCCCTTGGGCCGGCTAAACCTGCTGGACCGGTCCCTAGTGGACTAGGGACCGGTTCTTGTCTATAGGCGGAAGGGCAAGAGGGGGGCGGAATAAGGAGAGAGAGAGAGAGGGGGGCAGCTAAGTAGAGGGGGCTCACACGCTAATTAAATATTATATTGGAGGAAAAATTCAAATTAGGGGCTGTTTAGGAATTTAACTTTATCCTTTGCTTTAATTAGTCTTGTATTGTTAGGGTTTGGGACATCTTGAATGAAAGAAGAGATTTGAGATCTAGGGTTTGTTCTGTTGGGCTCTAGGCTTTGCTAGAGAATTGGAGAGTTGTTTCTTACTCTCGAATTGAAGAAACTTGTATCTTGTATTGCATTTCTTGTTCGTGAATTGAATAGAAGTTTTCCTTGTGTTTTCTCTCAAATCTTCTGAAATTCATGCATCGTTTTGCTGATTTCTCTCTGAAATCAACATATTTCTCGCTGTTTCACCAATTCTTGATAGATTTCCTTGCGAACTCAAGTATTTCCACTTGCGAAGTATTTCCTATCAATTTCATGGAGAAAAGCCGGCCACTGGCCAAGGCCGTAGGAGTATAAGGGTTTTTAGGTCTAAGAATAGATTGAGAAATATAAGGGATAACAAAGAGAATGGGTGCCGGCGGTGGAGAGGTGGTATGCAAAAACCCTAGTAGAGCTCCTGACAAAGCAAGCCCTTCATTTTTGCTTCAAATTTATGCTTTATGGGGGGCTAAAATGTAACATGGAAGCAGTAACCAATCCTCTGGTAAGCCTAAACAGGCAACAAATAATTCTCATGATAAGCAATTTAAATGACTCACAAGCAATCTAAAAGTTCTACACCAAATCATTTCATTCATGAACCAATAAAAGCAGGATTTTATGATTCATATAAGGTTTTTTTATTAGTTCTTAATAAACATACTATGTACAATTCAAAATCCTGGGAGCTATTACTTTACAACATGGAACAGTGCCAAAATAATGTATCCAAGCTCAAGAAATTTCTTGATGCCAGGTACTATAAATATGAGCACGAATCTCAAAGGCAAAAATTATAAACAAATAAAAAATCTATAACAAGGGCTAACCAGATTACTGGTGATGAAAACACAAAGGTAAAAACTGTTTCTTAGACCCCATAAACGATAGATTCTGTAATGGCTGTAAGACTTAGATCTGAAGGTCATCCACAGAAAGTTCTTGAGTAGAAAGCATCTTTAGTTTCTGCAGATGGATAGGCAAACGCAAATTGAATATACTATGAAAATAATTTGTTGCATATTGCATTAGTCAAGAAATTTTTTTTATGCAAGCAATATGTAACCCAAATTTAGCAATAAATAAAAATAAAAATGACGTGAGAATTGATACACTGATGAAAGAATAAGTAGAGAAGTGTACACCAGTATCGAAGGTCAAATCTTTTAGGGGAAATACTCAAATAGTCTCCCGGAGATTTATTTGTGATCAATTTAGTCCAGAGCATCACATTTCTCTAATTTAATTCTCAACTATACAAAATTGATCCAAAATGATCCTTCAAGTAGAAATTGTTGAAAATTAGAATACAAAATTGATCTTAATTAGTCTCTCAACTATACAAAATCAATCCAATTTAATCCATGAGGAATCGTTTGGGATAAATTTTATATAGTTGATGGACACAATTGGAGAAATGTGATATTCTTGGGCTAAATTAGCCACATACAAATAGTCAGGAGACTATTTTCATCTTTTACCCTAAATCTTTCATAATGCTAAAAAATACGCAATTGACCAAGGTTTTCCCTCTTCAAGCATCACCTTGAACAAACTTGAAGCAGAAAAGCAAGCAAAGGTTTTCCTTGCATCTGTCAAATTATTTAGACCTCTATTATGTATTTTAACACTTTTTCTCAAGTCTGCTCATTCTTTTATTCATCCATTTCGTCCTCGTTGTCTCCCTCTCAAATGATGGGTAGCAAGTTTTCATGACTCAAGGAGGATTGCAATTTAAATATTTTTACTTTTTGAGAAATTTGGACTCTTAACGTTCCCTTTTGAACGAAAGAAATGTTCTCAAGTATAACCTCATACCTGGAGATCAACCACACCAGTTTGAGCAAAAAAAACAGATAAAGTTGATCAAATGATAGATATCAAGTGCAACCCCATCTTCACTATCAAACTTGTTATGTGGGTAGTCTGAGCCCTAAAAATTTGCAACCAGCTCTTCTAATAGAGTTATGGTTCTAGGTCATATTTTTAGAAGCCAGATTGAATTGTAGATAAAACACTACCTAGAGATTTTGCCCCTTTCACAAAAACTATAAGATATGGTTTTAGGTTTCCCACAGGCGCAACGAAAGAAAAACTTTGATTAAAGCTAGTCAATAGATTCAAAGAAATTTATCACCTTTTAACTTAGAGCGGATGGTGGAAGAAATGATGATGAATTCAATCAAGATCTTAAAGTTCTGTCATCTCAAATTATCATACACCCTAGTCTACTAAGTCAACGGAGATTGAAAATCCAACATTCCAACCTAACTAAGGGATCTTTTTAGTAGTCATCCAAGAGAACCATATAAACCTGACATGAATATTTGCCTAAGGGAGCGATTGTTTAGGTCGACCTTAGCTAACAAAAGTATTTATGTGCTATCTAGTGCACCTTATGTTCACAACTCAAAAGGTTAAACTATTGAGAAACCTCTGTGCATTGGCTGTCATTATATTTTAATAATATCTATTTGCAGCAAATCACTAGATTAGTTTGTGACACATTATTATTGACCTTAGAATTTTTGAGAGTGATTATAGGGATATATTTTATATGAAATTTATATGACATAGACTCTTTTTAAACTAAAACTATCTTAAATTTATCACCCCTGATAAATTGTTGTAGAACATATTATTGCTTTTAAGCTTTAAGCACTAGAGTTTGCTACTTGAAGATTTTATATTTTTTGGTTTTTTATATTTTTGTCGAGAATTTGGTACTTTTAGCCCAAAACAATTTTCTTTCAAATTTGGTGGTATTTTAATAATGTGGTCCCCTTGAATTAAAATTATTTTAGTCAACACATTCAACATTGACAAAAACTGTTTGCAATATTTATATTTATAACTTGAAAACTTTATTTTTGAAAATAGACTCCTCTAATTATGATGTGTAATTACCATGCGCACAATAGGTTAAGACAGTTTGCATCATTTATATTTGTAATTTGAAACCAAACCCCGTCACTTATGAAGTACGATAGATCACGTTCATCATAAAGGCATTTGATTGCTTGTTTATAGAAGATCGGGTTTATATATTTAATTGTAGCATACTCTTTTGATACTCTTTTGGGAATTCATCTCATTATAGACCTTCTACGCCTCTCTTATATAGAGGATCAAAATAGAGCATTAAAACTCATGACTATTTTATAAGGATGGCATATAAATTTTGAATTTTAAAAGTGAATTTTGAAGGGCTTATGCACAAGAAACATAAAAATCTTTGCAAGATTTAGATTGATTATTAGGTTATAATTTACTTAATTGCACTAAGAGTAGGACTTGAAATCATTCTTTAATCATGCTTTGTTTAAAATTTATTGCTTGAATATCTTTCAAAGGGTTCAAATTTTGTTGACATTAATATTTGAGATGTGGAGGATTGGCCTTGAAATTTATGACTTACAAGTCTATCATATAGAGGTTGCCCACTCGAGAGCATCGTGCAGCAATGAGAATTTGAACTAATGCTTAAAAAAATGTTTATGAATTTTCAAAAATGGTTGCTTGCATTTCAAATGGGTTACACACTTTTTACAACAAGGGAAAGTTTGAGTTGATCTTAATTTTAGTTTGTGCAGATTTTTCTAACATTAAAGTCAAGAGTTTAGAACATTTATCGCCAAATTTTCTTTCAATGATTTGATGTGTCGTGCGCACCATAAAAAGTTTTCATATTCACGACGAGCAAAAATGAATCATTCAATTTTATTTGGAAAGCTCTCATTTGAACAAACACACAATCACTTGACATGTGTGCTGGCATAATATACCAGTCATTATGTGAACTTATTGTCATTAAAGTGTGCACGCGACTGTCTCACATTCTATCCACATTTGTGTATTGATTTGAGAATTCGATAGCGAGTAATTGTGATTAAAGTGTAAAAGAGTATTATTTGGTTGCAATTAATTCATATTTTGTTCCAATAGAGTTATGAAGCTATAACAAAGAAGTCCAATTCATGCTCATCAATGAGATGTTGTGTTTCTTGTAAGTTCTATTTGTGTCAAATGTCAAGTCGATTCTGATTCATTTGACATTATATATATATATTTCATTTTGTGACATTTTATTGAGTAAAAGTTCAAAATAGCCCCCTGACTATTGATAAATATTCAATTTGGTCCTAGAGTTTCTCATTACCCCAGTTTGATCTTTGAACTATTAGAAATTGAACCAATTTAATCACAAAGGCTAAAATAAAAGTTAAAATTAACTCTAAAATTCAATATGAACGGATTTTACGCATTATAAGTGGATATGATATTACATTTTTTACATTGCTCTATTTTCTCCTCCTCTAGGTGTCGAATTGCATGGTGGTCGCTCGCAGTAGCTCACGATAGTCTTCATCTCTAGCTATCGTGAATGCAAATTGTCCGCCAACTCCTCTAGCTATCTCTCACCGCATCGCTCGTGGCCTCTTACGTCTCGCTCATAGAGTGCGTGTGTCGTCTCCAAGCATGAAGTCTTGCTCTCATCGGTCGTCAAGCTCGTGGTCCTTGTATGTCGCAACACGTCGCATTGCTCATGGCAATAGGTCTTCCCCCTTGCACCATTCGATCTCTAGTTCTGTCTCCAGGAAATTATAGTGAGAAGGCGAAGGATTATGTAAAAAAGTATTTTACTTAAATACCTCAAAGAACCAAATGCTTGGGGTCTTCTTTCGTTAATTTAAATGGAAAATTTAACAAAGGGACTAAATTGGGCAATTTCTAATAGTCGAAGGATTAAAATAGGGTAATGCAAAATTTTGGGACTAAATTGGACATTTATTAATAGTCTGGGGACTATGCTGAGCTTTTACTCTTTTATAATTTTATACTTGTTCATTCCATTCAATTTTTTTTTATTATTTGTGCCGCATTCGTAGTTTAAGAGGCCCCATTTATTTTATTTTTTTTAGTTCTTTTCAAGTTCAATTTCACTAAAAATTTTAGCTACATCCCGATGTCTCTCTTACATTTGGAGCATCTATGGGGAGTGTTAGACCTGCCAATTATGCCTTAAAAGGTCTCATACATTTGGAGCATCTATGGGGAATGTTAGACCTGCCAATTATGCCTTAAAAGGTGTGCATGATTAGCATGTTAAGACATAGCAATCGTGATAAACAAAAACCACCAACCCAAGAAAGGCGTGCGTGGATTACTTGTACAAGTGGTTTTCATAACATAACCATCTTGCTAAAAAAAAAGCAAACACAAGGGTTACTACATCACAAGCGTTGCCTATGAGTTTTTCTTATCATGCTAAGAAAAGAGTGCACAATTTTGCATGCCATACCTAACGCATAACAAACAAAATTTTAAGAGTTTGAAAGGTTGCATTTTCTACGTTTGTGCAAGGAATCAACAACAAAATAATCTCCAACAAAACGACTAAACTAGTCAAACAAATTCACATAATCTTCTGACTTTTTTTTCAATCTTCTTTTTCTTTCTTTTTTTCTTTGTTTCTTTTCTCTAGAAAGATAGGAGAGAGAGTGGAAGACCGAGGGTGAGAGTAAGAGGCCAGCAAACTTGAAGAGAGCGATGGCAAGTGAGTTCTACAAGGGAGCAGAGGCCACGATGCAAAAAGGAGAAGCGCAAGTATTACATAATGAAAAAAAGGCAAGTGCATTTGATATTTGTTTTTATAATGTCGAGATGGGATGGATGAGATACATGGACTTCGCATACCTAATGGGAAAGGGCGTGCAAGGATAAGGATTTTGGGGCATGGGAGGCTTGATTTCCTTTTTTTTTCCTTTGAATTTTTTTTTTCATAGAAATTAAAATAAAATTTAATTTTATTCACTATGTTTTGCAAGTTCTCAATTTTCATTTATGTTGAAATTTAGTCCTCATCTACGTGTGTGTAAATTTTATGTTTCACTTTTGTGTAGTGACTTGAGCAATATTGATATTCTTTAGGGGTAATTTCGATGTACCAAATGCATTGACACAATTCATTTTGCGAGATTGGTGATGGTTGGGTACTTCAATTGCGATCAAAGCATTTCAATTTAAATTTGTCTAATGTCATATATTTTATTTGTTGTTTGTTGTTTTCATCATGTTCAATTAAATCAACTGTGAAATAATTTCGACGCTCTGGTTGAATCGATGCAAGCTAATTTGTAAAACAAACAAAGTTTTAATGATTTTGAATGTGGTAGATGCATTTTGAATCATATGTGCATGACTTCACCTCTATTATCTAACATTTTCATCATTTTTGATCAAATCGCTCATGGAATTGATATCAAAATCAACAAGTATCAATATTTTTGTTCACTTTAAAAGTCACACTATCAAGATAGCCCAATTTGTTGGTAAAAGAGCTATTGGTAGGATTTTTACTTCTAATAAACTTTATATTCCAAATAGACAAAGCCCTAACATATTTTGGGTATGGGGAAAGATGTTGTCTAGATTTTTGAACTTAAACCAAGATGTTCCTAACACATAAAACATGGAAAATGAGCTGACTTTATAACCCGGGCCTAACTTATATATGATTAAAGATCCATTCAACTGTTAAAACAATCTAGAACTACTACTGGACAAATAAATATTTTTAGAAGCTATTGTGAATATCCCTTTTGAAAAAGTGAGGCAAAAGCTTTCTTAAAACTACCACATATTAATAAATTTGATTATAAAATACTTCCTCATCACAAAAAAGTTCTTAAAGGTAAGGAGAAAGTAGTAGCCAACAAAAATATGATTGTTCTCTAAGAGCAAAACGGTGAAAAAGCTATCCTAACCAAATGTGGGCATAAATAAAGCAACATGGTGGCCTGAGTTATTCACCAGCACCACGTATGGACAAAGCCAGAGGAGGCTGACCCCACCCACCACTTTCTCTCTCCCTCAAGTTCCCAGGATTATTAAATCATATCAAAGCCAAATAAAGCCGCATATTCTTTACTGGAGATGATTTTGAAACAAATGGAATGGCGAGATGGAGTGGCAGAGGGTAACCATAGAATAGCTGCATATTGATCATTAGGACAATGATGCATGGATGCTGTTAAGATAAATACCACAGGGAAGCTAACTAATTATGGAACAAACAGAAGACGTTAGATAAGGAAGCAAAAGTAATCACTAAGCAGCAGCATGTCATTGCCATAAGCATCCATATTATGTGAAAGATGTTCTTGACTCACCGTTATAAATTGTGCAGGATCATCAATACTTGTTGAACCAAGGATGATCTCTCTCTTAAACTTCGAAGTAAGCTTATGGACCACACGAAGCTGTTAAAATGTTCAAATGTAAGAGAAAAAGTAATCAAGTGGCTAAAGTGTAAATAATGCAGTATTTATCTGTAATAACTGCAAAATAAATAAAATGATCACCTCTGATCGAGTGGCTCCACCAATTATAAACACAAAAATCCTCTGGCCCATGGTTTTGAAGTCATTAGATGCATATTTTAGTACGGAATCACTGAAGAAGCCAAACAACTAGTAGGTGAGAATTAAGATGAAACATGGAACACAAATGAATTCCTTTAAGAATATAAGTAGACAACAAGATTAAATCTGTACTACCTAGAATATCCATCATCAGAATTTCGTGGTCGAGCCCATGTAGCAGGGCGCCTAGATCTCATAGAGTGAGCGGGTTGACCAGAACCCGTTCGGACAGGTGTACCATTTGAAGCTTCATGGAATGAACGGCTTGGATCATTCATGCATTGATACTCATTTTTCGGTAATTCACCCTTGCAAAGTTTCTCAACAAGTTCCTGTCGAGAGATGAAAACATGGCAAATCTTTGAACCTCATTTGACACGAAACAGTTATGAAAAAGGTGCGTGAATGATTGACAATAAAAAAATTAGACGAATAACATACCAATGAAGGTTTTTTATTAAGATCTAACAATTTTCATACCCTACTGACAATAATTCAAATTTTCTAGAATATCACATGAGAATTCAAGCATTCTTGATACATTTTGGATTACTCTTTTAATATCATAGACTAAATGCAGTCAAGACTACCCTAACAGGAAGTGATGCATGATAGAGCAGCCCGAAAAGAATTGAATAATCAAGAAAAAAAATCAAAACTGATGTAGACAAAGGGGGGGTCAACACAAGTTGAGTTTTATTTTTAATTTCTTGCCTTGTGTCTTTTCATCTT
>NW_021564191.1:0-291 GCF_001605985.2 Dendrobium catenatum
TCCAAATAGAAACTCTTCCAATAATTTTCTGTCCAAAGCAAATGAGGAATCTTTTCATAGATTTGTCTCGGCTAAGATCACCCCGTCTAGAGTTCTTATTCAGGAACAACTAACTTTTCAGGTAACGAACTTGTTTGCTTCAACTCAATTTGTTCTCATCCTCACACTAGTCCACCTCTACAACAAAGAGACCTTTCATTATTTCCTTGCAAACATGCCCTTAAACTCTGACCATTCTGTAATCAAATCCTTTTTTTTTAAGAAGAAAGTTGAAATCACTAAGGCTGACCT
>NW_021564192.1:0-699 GCF_001605985.2 Dendrobium catenatum
AGTAAATAAGGCCGTCGTAGAGAAATAAGAGTATTTGTTATCATCAAAATCATAAACCATGAAAATAGATCCGCAACACATAGTATGAAATTATTTCGAATATTTTCTTCCATATGAATAGGTAAATTTTTTGAACTGTTCATCCGAGATTATCTTGATTTCATATAGATAATATCTAGAGTATGAAATTATTGCAAACATTTTTATCCATACGAATAGGTAAATTTTTTGAACTGTTCATCCGGGACGATCTTGAGATCATGTAAATAATGTTCATAGTATGAAATTAATGTTAAAATTTTTGTCCATACGAACATGTAAACTTTTTAAACTATTCATCTTCGATGATATATGGTTAGTATTGTATGATGTGCATGTATAAAAATATTTTGTAAAAGATCATACAAGCAAACTTTAAACTATTTGTACGTACAATCGTTGATCGTACGGTGGCAGATTCTTTCTGAATTGAGCCTATCATCCTGACCGATACAAAATCGTCCAGGACGAAGTGTTTTGCATAACAACGACTGCGTTAATGAGGATGCCCTAATTAGGGTTTCTGCTTTTGGACAGATCGTCCCGTACGATGCTACCAAAAATAGAAATCTTTAGGGAGCAATAAAAAATTTTTCAAGTTACAAAACATCAGGTGCCACACCAAATACAATAGACTCAAGAAAGGAAAAAGTGTACAAA
>NW_021564193.1:0-215 GCF_001605985.2 Dendrobium catenatum
TTGGTTTTGTTTTTGTCTGCAGCTCTTTATCTGCACGAGCCTGTATTGTTATGGAGTTCAACTTTTCATTGGCTGGAGCAATTTTGGTTGGTTTGTTTCTGTTATGGGCTGCATGGAATTTCTCTTCTAGGTTCTACGAGTTGCGATTTTTGGTCTCTATCTGCCATCTCTGAACTATGATTCTACCACCTGGGTCACTCTGAAGAGCTGTTCTC
>NW_021564194.1:0-290 GCF_001605985.2 Dendrobium catenatum
TTGCAAACTTTGGGGGAGATGAAGGTCAACTGGAAGACCTTGATGTTGGAGTATGGTGAAGGGGAGCATCGGGTTACTTTGCATGGGGACCCCAAATTATGCCGATCCAAGGTGGCTTTGAAGACTATTCTCAAATCTCTTAGGAGTAAGGAGGAAGGATTTCTGGTAGAGTTATGGCGATTGGAGGGTGGGGAGCCAGTTGAGCAGAGTAATATCCCAGAAGAGGTGGTAGAGTTGTTGGAGCATTTCACCCCAGTTTTTCAGATGCCAGCAGGGCTACCACCACAGAG
>NW_021564195.1:0-235 GCF_001605985.2 Dendrobium catenatum
ATATGTTAATGTTTCTGAAAAAGTTGTGAGGCAAAAATGCTTCTCGGCGTAAACGTAGATCTCCACTTTAGTTCATGAAATAAGTAAAATATCTTTAATTATAATTTCATCTTTTGATGAAGTCAGCAAACAATTGGAGTAAAAATGGCTGAAAATTCTTTGCTCAGAATTATTCAAATCAACTCAAATTTGATTATAGATGCTTTATTGGGTTCTAATAATATCAAAATTAAGT
>NW_021564196.1:0-472 GCF_001605985.2 Dendrobium catenatum
TCTGATATAAATATCCCCCATTAGTTACTGTTCAACAATTTTTTTTTCTCTTTCTATTAGGCAAGCAAAGAGAGCCTGCTTTGTTACTCTGTTTGGCAAATTCAGTAAAAATGTAGTTCGTCGTTTACGAAGAAAAGCCTTCCGCTGAAAGTTCCATTTCATTTCTTGGTTTAATTCCTAAGTAGTTAATTAAGTGTTTCTTCTTAATTGTTGAGGGTTTGTGAACTTAAGGTTTAACTGAAGCTAAATAATCGAAATATTTGTATCTGTTATATTCATTAATTGATCCTTTATATACATACAGTAATATTTTTCATGACTCTTTAATTATTTTAGATTTTAGATAGAGCTATTTATCTTAATCAGATTTTAATTTGTTTATATGAACAATTTATTTTTTATTAAAAATTATAATTAAAATTCATAATTTTAACGTTACCAATTATCTTTCTTTAATAAAAAAATGAATAAA
>NW_021564197.1:0-314 GCF_001605985.2 Dendrobium catenatum
GCTGGCCCTAGTAATCCAGCGTGAAATCACGCTCGTAGCCGCGAAATCATGGCCCAATAGCAGATCCGCGTCTCACTCGCTCAACCAGCGAATAGCCTCCGATCGCGGCACCTCCGCTCCGTCTGCGATCGAGTCGCAGTACAAGTCCGGCTCGCCCGGCTCCACTCCGTTCTGCAACAAGGGCATGCCCGCCTTCCGCCTGTGCGCGCCAGCCTTCCGCCTGCACACTCAAACTAACTCGTTCGATACCTGCCTCCAACGTCCGACTCAAGAACCGGGCCTGAGTCCGACTTCATCTTCTGCTTCTCTTGAAT
>NW_021564198.1:0-276 GCF_001605985.2 Dendrobium catenatum
GACTGTGATGGTGAACTAGAGAATCAAGGTGCTGCCCTCTCTCTCGATTACCAGAATATAAACGCTCCTCCTAAATTTAATCTCACCTTAGACCAGGATAGTGACCCTGAGGTAGATATCTTAAAACTTAAAAGTGATGAGCCTAAATTAATAATGTACAAAAAGCTCAGTAGGAGGATTGAGGCCCTTTCTCTGACACCACTGTCGGCAGGCAGGAATGTAGGGTTAGAAGTTAAAGTTGCCCCCAACTTGAACAGAAGAAAGTCCATAAATTCT
>NW_021564199.1:0-326 GCF_001605985.2 Dendrobium catenatum
TAAAGCAAGGATTTGGAGGTTATAGAAGTTGTTTCAATGGATCGAAGCAATTGAAGAAAAAATTCTACCCCAAATAGGCTATATTATCTTACCTCAAATTTTAGTGATTACATCACTCGTGTGTTCCCATACTTTATTCATACAAAGTTGAATTAAATCAAGATATGCGAATGTTTTGTAAATTTTATTGAATAAAATTTTGCATTTCACTATTTTAGTTGTGCACATATTTATGTGATTATCTCTATTCTCATCCAGAATTTTGTAATTCTAGAAATGTTACTCAATCTTAAATAGTGGTTGGCAAGTGTGAGATCCTAATGATG
>NW_021564200.1:0-308 GCF_001605985.2 Dendrobium catenatum
TGATATTCATATCAGCCAGAATGATATGCTCAAATAAAAAAGAATAGCCGCCATATCTATTTAGATTTCTTTTATTCTATAGACCTCGTCCAAGACATCATCCTAGATGATGTAATATAATTATGCCGAAATTAATTTGATAATTAAGGTTTGATTGCTTGATCATATCGTCCTAAATGATCACAGGATTGGCCGGGATGATCAATTTAAGAACCTTAGTTATTCCTGGATGATCAAACATCGACCTGCTTCTATTCAGGGCGATGCTCTGGATGATATGTATTAAATTGAACTAATCATCTGGGATG
>NW_021564201.1:0-230 GCF_001605985.2 Dendrobium catenatum
TCATAAGATGCACAACACTTGTTTCACAAATAAAGTGGCATAAAATTGGTGTGACGGATATCTTGCAAGAACTAAAATTTTGATATGTGACGAATGTAATGGCCCACTGTTCAATACACATGAGAAGATCAATGATGTTTGTAATAACGCCTTGCAACCGGCATCATGATACAGATGATAATGAAGACTCAATCAAATCATTGATTTGGGATAATTGTGTCAAATATAAA
>NW_021564202.1:0-236 GCF_001605985.2 Dendrobium catenatum
GGCTCAAGGCATCTAAAACATGCTCTTTTTAATGATTCGATCACCCAAAGTCACAATCTCACCGCTAGATCAATTATTATTAAAATTACACTCCATGTATACAATTTTAGATCTCTCAAATGAAAAACTTTAGACTCGAAGGTTGATCTCCGTAATTCAAGTTTTTATCAACTCCCTCTCTAGTCTTATCAACAAGAAGAGTATCATCAATAAAAAGCATACACCAAAGTATATCC
>NW_021564203.1:0-425 GCF_001605985.2 Dendrobium catenatum
GAGCCCAACGACACCAAATTCGACTCAATCTGAGCCTAAATGGGTCCAAATCAAGGGCCTGAAGCACTATTGAAGGGTTCAAACCACAATTTGGATTACCAAACGGTTTTCAAATATGGCATGCTTATATTCAAATCGAGCGCCTCGACGAGACGAATTTAACGAGCCCAAGATCATTTAATTCTGAAATCGTTAAGGCATCTAATTGACCAATAAACGATCCATGATCAAGGGGATCAATATCGGCCGTCCATTCAAACTCCCATTCTGCCCTTGATCCTCCATATATTTACAAGTCATGACACTCTCAAAAAACTATAAATAGCCCCCACTCTTCTCATGAGAGGGGAGGGAGAAGAAGAGAAGGAATGGAGGAATTTGGGAGATCTGTTGCCATCGACCACCGCCGGGGTTCCTGCCGACCA
>NW_021564204.1:0-291 GCF_001605985.2 Dendrobium catenatum
ATGATCTTTCTGAAGGCAAATCTCTGTGGAATTTATCATTGGTGGGATACTCTCTTGGTCCCCGACCATATTACGAGAGATTGAGAGTGGCTATTGAAAAAGCTTGGAAGCTCAAAGGTTCTCTTTCTCTTCTATCTTTAGCTGATGATTTCTTCTTGCTAAAATTTACTGCTATTGAAGACTATGATATGGTATGGTCTGGAGGGCCATGGTTCCTTTTGGGCAGACCCTTCATTCTCCAAAAATGGAATCCAAGATTCCAGCCAAAGAGGGATGAAACTGCTGCTATTC
>NW_021564205.1:0-225 GCF_001605985.2 Dendrobium catenatum
ATAATTTTAAAGATGTTATTACTTGCAATTGGAATGCCCGGATAACAACATTGCAGGTATGATGAGGCTTTAGGCTAAATTGTCTAGACTTAAACAATGTTTGAGATATTGGAATAAAAACGTTTTTAAAAATATCTTTTCGAATATCATGGAAGCCGAGTCTAAAGTGGTTGAGTTAGAGAGGATTTACCTTGATTCTCCGAATGAGGAAAATAGTGTGAATTT
>NW_021564206.1:0-358 GCF_001605985.2 Dendrobium catenatum
ATAAAGGTAATTTTTTAAATATTTATAAATAAATTAATACATACATATTTAATGCATGGAGTTGATTGATTTAAATCGAATTTATTTTGAACAAATCATCTTTTAGTCATAGCATATTTATTATCTTAATTTTGATTAAAATCAAAGATAATTTGAGGATTATAACATAAGCTTTATTTTGGAATTAAAATGTCAACATAAGTTGTTAGATGCAAATTTTTATAAAGAGCTAGTAAATTTATATATTTACTTTTATCACAATTAAATTATTTAAAAAGTTGATGAAATAAATATAAACTATAGTTTTTATGTGCTATTCAAGATTTGATTGTATTACTATAAATAAATAAATTATAAA
>NW_021564207.1:0-251 GCF_001605985.2 Dendrobium catenatum
ATCATCACCATTCCCCCTTATTCTCCCATAGTTTCTCATCTCCCAAGCACTAGGCCCTCTCCATGTTTCCCATTCTTCCCTTGCCCTGCCATAGCCCAAGTCCCCTTCGAAATCCCCCCTTCTTTCTTCAAAATCAGCACCTCGAGCCATACTATCCCTCCTGGCGTTCCTCATATCCAGCTCCACTTTCTTCCCTCTAGACAGGCTCCATATGGGGTTTTTTTCTTTCTCCTTCCATGATTTCCACCTCA
>NW_021564208.1:0-201 GCF_001605985.2 Dendrobium catenatum
TTACAAAACAACAAGCCCTAATCCAACATTCCAACCCATGTAGGTGTGCGGCATAGCAGGCTAGCAACAAGAAGCTCGATTTGTCGGTCATACACTCATAACTCATAAAGAAGAACTAATAAGGAAGCAGTATAGTCTGGAAACACTGTCATACTGACACTCTGACACCGACCAAATTAGGGCAAAATGAAAGAACAAATC
>NW_021564209.1:0-256 GCF_001605985.2 Dendrobium catenatum
GACGAGCATGTACATGCGAGTGGTACCGGAATGGAACGTGAGTAGCGATGGATCGGAAGCACTGATGTGAAAGCCGTAGTCGGTGAGATGGTTTGAGAGGGTTGCATACCATTCCCGCGGTGATTGTTTCAATCCGTATAGAGCTTTCTTGAGCTTGCAGACGTAATCGGGATGTGTTGAGTCTTGAAAGCCAGGCGGTTGTGACATGTAGACTGTGTTGGATAGCTTACCGTGCAAGAAGGCGTTTGAGACGTCT
>NW_021564210.1:0-1157 GCF_001605985.2 Dendrobium catenatum
CTATTACTGGGGGGATATGAGGCATATAAAACCTAATTTTTATAATAGTTAAGATTCAACAAATATCTTGGATAACGTTCTTGTTATTTCATCTTTCAGTTAGGTTTAACTATTTAGGGACTACTTTTTGCGTTCAATTGTAGGTCAAGGACTTGTTGGTAATAGAAGAGACATTCTTCCTTCTTTTAGGTGTTCTTTTACAATTATAAAAAATGTGAAAAGTTATTAAATAAGTAATGAACATCTTCCTGCTCACATAATATTCAATAAGTATCTAATTATTGGTTAAAATATTTCTTATTTTTGTGTTAAAATATTATTTTTATCATTTTTAGGTTCTAATTGCTATAGTCTGATGCAAAGAGATTGTGAATGATAATCATTTTTGGCTTGTGAAACATTGCTATGTTATAACACATTAACAAAAGAAGGAAGATTGTTTGAGGGGGCATTCTAGTTTCTCCAGGTGATAAATGTTGTTTAGAAGCTTGGTAGGGCTAATGAGAGAAAGAACATTACCTGATATTGTATCTGACAAATCCACAATGAAATAAGAATCATGAAATCCCACCATATTGAGCTTTATGGAAAATTTTTCCATGCATTTCCATTACCAAAATGCTAGCTTATAGCTTGTTGACAAGATTAACCTGTTCACAAGCTTTAGCATAAGTATTTCTTACCAACTTGCTAGTTTTGTCATTAACCCAAAATAGTTTTCTAATATATGAGTGATTCTTGTTGAATTTTAGCTCATGATTTGGTTGTCGAGTCAAGCTCAAATTAGGCATGACTCGACTTTAACTTGACTCGTTTACACATCTAATTTCAAATGAACCAAAATTTTATACTTTATTTTTTTTACTTTAAACCAAACAATAATATTTTCAAAACCTATTCATTTTACTTTGAACTTTATATAGGAAATCAAACATCCTCTTAGTAAATTATCTAAATTATAATTTATTAAATCCACTAGGTGTTTAATCCTAAAAATTATTCGGCATAATATAGATTAAATTCAATTAATTCTTGATGTACTATTTAGTTATGTTTTTTAGGATTTAACAAATGTTAGATCAAAAATAATTTAGTTAAAATTATTAATGATGAAATTATTATATATTACAATATTATAATAAAATTAATTAGACCAT
>NW_021564211.1:0-217 GCF_001605985.2 Dendrobium catenatum
TTACCCCTCTCGATTACGAGAGAGAACTTTCGATTAAAGCTAGTCGTCAATCAGTCACGTAGAAAATACGTGTTATCTGACATATAGTGGCAGCATTGTGGGCTCCGAAAATTCGGCCCCGGCCTCC
Source organism: Dendrobium catenatum (assembly GCF_001605985.2). Lineage (NCBI taxonomy): Eukaryota > Viridiplantae > Streptophyta > Magnoliopsida > Asparagales > Orchidaceae > Dendrobium > Dendrobium catenatum. The sequence continues at coordinate 128 of NW_021564211.1, forward strand.
CCGCTCGCTTTTAATTTATCCGACGAGGGAGTTTTAACGGAATATGTTCCGGAGTAAATTTTGGAAGGCAGATGAGTTTGTAAATAAGAC
>NW_021564212.1:0-269 GCF_001605985.2 Dendrobium catenatum
ATGTATAGAGAATGAGATCTTCTGTGTCAATGGATGCGCCAGCAGCAGATATAGCATCTACTTTGGATTTAATATCAGACAGGTACTGAAACATAGTTTTGTCTCTCAGCTGCAATTGATGAAGTTCATTTTTAAGCTGTAACAGCCTGGTTCGGTTTGTGGATTGCAACCGCAGGTTCAGTGTTGTCCAGATCTCATGGGTAGATTCAAGATTCAATATGTACGGGAGTAGTGAAGGAGATACAGTAGAGTATATTGCTGAAGCAAGG
>NW_021564213.1:0-1514 GCF_001605985.2 Dendrobium catenatum
AAGAACTCAGTCTTTTTGATATCAATAGAAATTACTCTTAACTTTGAGTCTTCTCTATTCTAGGTTCTGCTTGTGAGTCTTCTTCCAATGTATTACATCCTGCAGAATTGCATTAGTTTAGTATCAGAGCCAACACCTGGAATTATGATGGATTGCGGTACAGAACTGACCACCGACGAAGTTTGGATCCTTGAAACCTTTTGGGAAAACCAAGCTAGTATCTCACGACAGCTCGAGGAGTTTTATGCCGACGCTCAACTTCTATTCATTGAAATGTGGCACAAGTTTAGTCTTGATCGAACAAGGAATCCACCCCATTAGTTACGCCAAGATACAACACTAACAACCATATCGGGTGCTCAAAGAGAAATGGGTCCTAACTGATAGATGCGTTGAACCCCCTTGCCAACTCAAGAAGTATCAAATTAAGAAGATGACTCAAATGCTTCGTGGAATGGAAATGGCGGACTCTGATGAAGAAGACGGAGGTAATGAGTATCACTAAGGTTTTTACAGCACCGTCGTCCTCCGTTTTATCAAAGGAGTCCTGGAGAATTTAAAGTCAAATTAGATATTCCATTTGTTTACGGGCATTTACACAAAGAAAGCTATTTTGATTGGAACAAAAGACATTAAAACCTTCTTTTTTTTTAATACATTAAAATTGAGACTGATAAGCAAGTGAAATATGTAGCTTGTCAGTTAAGAGGAGAAGCTAGTGCTTGGTGGACTCAACTATTACAGATGAGGCAACGTGAAGGGAAAGTCCATGTACGCAGTTGGATACAGATGAAACAATTATTGCGAGCCCATTTTCTCCCTACCGACTACGAGCAAATATTATACATGAAGTATCAACATGGTATCCAAGGTAAGAGTTCCATGAACGACTATGATGAAGAATTTTATAGGTTGAGTGCAAGAAACATCCTCAATGAGTTCACTAATCAACTACTAGCTCAATATATTAGTGGTCTCAAGGAAAACATAAAAGATAAATTGGTGTTGAATTCGATATGGTCTCTATCACAAGCTATACATTTTGCATTGAAGGCAAAAATGCAGCATAATCATTCTGATCGGCCACCACAAAAGACATCGCTTTCCTGAAATTACATAAGAGGTGAGCAGGAATAATCCACATATTCTAAAGAACACAAGTGTCGCACAATCCTCCACTCAGGCTGTTCGTGCAAATAAGCAAGCTATAGTCCATCGAGATAGCAAATCTCAGCTCAAGTTTTAAACAACAGCTAAATATAATCCCTATGTTAAGTCATATACACTTAAATGCTTATGTTGTTTCCAACATGGCCACAAATCCAATGAATGTTCGCAAAGGCAACAACTACAGATAGTAGAAGCTAAAGAAGGAGACGACACGACTCATATAGAAGTAGAAGGAGAGCGAGAAGTTAAAGGCATTGAAGGGGGTGAAGGAGAGCCATTAGTTTGCATCAAGTAGAAATTATTGATAGCCCCTCGACAATCCATTGCTTCTTAGTGCAATGTGA
>NW_021564214.1:0-224 GCF_001605985.2 Dendrobium catenatum
TCTTCGGCTCACCCGTGGCTGAACGACTTTGCTCCTCCGACGTCTTCCCTTCCTGTTAGATCGGAAGGAGCTCCTCGCCGTGAAGGTAACTTTCTACCTTCCGAACTCTTGTCCGGCCAAATCCCGTAAAACAGCCTATGCTAATGGCAGAGGGATTAATTATGATTAATTTTAGTTAATTAATTATAATTAATTGTAATTATAAAAATAATAATTATAATTGT
>NW_021564215.1:0-421 GCF_001605985.2 Dendrobium catenatum
ATTTTCCGACCTATTGCATTGTGTAATACTTTTTACAATGTCCTAGATAAAATGTTGAAGTTTGTTTTGCCCAAGCGTTTAAATTGCTCAAGTCGAGAAGTCAAAAGGAGGGATTGGGGGTGTAAACGAGTCAAGTTGAGCTAGAGTTACCTCTACCATAAGCTTGAGCTTGAATAATTAACCGAGTTGGAGCTAAAGCTCGAGCTTAATTTTACGAGTGCATATGCTAAATTCAAAGATGTGATATGCCAATTTTGCCAAAATGTGTGATATGCCAATTTTGTCAAAATAAACTTTTGACACACGACCAAAATTGCCTTGATCTAGCACAAAATCTTGAGACATATTCAAGTTAAAAACTTCTGAAATTAAATATGGGACCATCTGTTGACCTCGTTTTTCGCTCGAGCACTTTCGCTCG
>NW_021564216.1:0-468 GCF_001605985.2 Dendrobium catenatum
TAAATGACACCCTAGACATGGAAGTTGTCTATATGGTAATACATATAGACATTGATGATGGCGTCAATTATGATGATGATGAAGATGAAGAGCATTGGCAACCGCCACCCAGGAAAGTATACCGTCGTCGTCATAGAGAAGGGTCCACCACTGGCAGAAGTCGTCATTCTCAAGAAGAAAAAGAAGAAGTGGAAGAAGTAGATGAAAACCCTTCTGAGGCCGAAAACGTCACACTCGCTAAAATGTGGCAACAAATGAGGCGACAAATGAGAGCCAAAGATAAAGAAATCTCTCAGTTAAATGAGAAGATGACTGAGATGATGACTCAGATGGGAGCGATGATGCAGATGGTGCAAAGAACTGCTGCTGTTGGTGCCATGCCCAATCCTCCTGCTGATCCTCCAAATTTTCAGATGCCTCAAGTCTCGAGAATACGAGGTATTCCTGAAGGTGGTCACGAGGCTCATA
>NW_021564217.1:0-276 GCF_001605985.2 Dendrobium catenatum
AAACTCTCTTTTTCTCTAATGACGTTTTATTTTTATTTGTATAAAAAATTCAATCTCTTTCAGGATCACTATTATAGGCTTCTCATATGACTCCTTATATTTTTGGATTGCTTTGGTTTGTTTCTTCTTCTCTTTTTGTTGTTGTTAAAAAGCGGGAGAAATATTGTTTGAAGTATTTTGGTTTGAAGCATTTTTGAGTTGAAGTGTTTGTTAAGAGAGTTGTTAATTGCTTGTTTTACATTCTTGCAACTTGTATTATTTTGATGATTCCAAATA
>NW_021564218.1:0-347 GCF_001605985.2 Dendrobium catenatum
GTGATTAAAATTATGTAGAGTATAATCTTCTTAAAATAAAAAATCAGACTTTACAACTTAATAGTCTCAATCATCTATGAAGTTGAAAGAAAGAGAAGGATATGATATGATGAGCAAGTAATAAGAAGCAAACTTATATAAACTTGTAATAATGAATTGTGAGTTATATGATTTTATTTTATTTTTTTCATTAGATGATGAAAAATGAAGATCAGTTGATGTTGAGTTTTTTAATAAGAAAATAATGAAATAAAGCATTATGAAGCATAAGATAGATAGATAGAGATAGAGAGAGAGACAGATAGAGAGAGAGGAGGGAGAGAGAGGGGGAGAGAGAGAGAGAGAGT
>NW_021564219.1:0-330 GCF_001605985.2 Dendrobium catenatum
CCAGAAAATCCCTCAGGACGAGGAGGAACAGTCCTCGATCTTCCTGCTGAACTCACAGGTCTAACAGAACCCTCTGATCGGAACTCAGAACGCCGATCAAACCCAGCCTGTGGACACTCTGCAATCCGATGTCCTGGCTAACCACATCTGAAACACAGACCAGCCATCCTGTAGCACTGGCCATGATGTCGGCATCCACAATTCTGGCACACAGGTGCCATACTGACAGAACCAAAACTCGTCGTACTGGTAGCAGTACCAGACGACCCTCCGCACCTCCTGGAGTCAACCGATCCTCCTGGAGTCAACCGATCCAGAACCAGCTACAAA
>NW_021564220.1:0-210 GCF_001605985.2 Dendrobium catenatum
TCATTTGTATATTGATTAAGCAAGTCCTTAGAGTTTGTATAGCAACATTGGAGGCTTCCATGTTCTTCTAAACCCAAAAACACATTATTTCCCAAGCCTACAAAACTTTTAAATATTTATAGCTCATGCCACTTGACATGGCAACTTAATACAAACTTCCTTGGCAAGCTTTTAAAATCCATTAAAATTAATCATAATTATAATTATATC
>NW_021564221.1:0-319 GCF_001605985.2 Dendrobium catenatum
GGCAAGGGAGTGCAAGAGATCAAGAGAGACAGAGAGACAGAGAGGGAGTGCAAGGCAGTGCAAGAGAGGGAGTGGGAGAGAGAGTGAGAGCAAGTTAGAAAAAGAGCAGGCTAGAGAAAGAACAAGAAAAAGCAAGAGAGAGCAAGGGAGAGTGGAAGAGAGAGAGAGAGAGAGCAAGAAAGGGCAAGGGAGTGCAAGAGAGAGAGAGAGAGAGAAAGAAAGGGAGTGAGAGAGATAGAAAGAGAGGGAGAGAGAGAGAGGGATAGAGAGATAGAGGAAGAAAGTGAGAGAGAGAGGGAGAGAGAGAGAGAGAAAGAAA
>NW_021564222.1:0-310 GCF_001605985.2 Dendrobium catenatum
ATACATATACATATCTATATGAACATCGTTGATCTTGCACTAAACGATCAACAAATTTGAAAACCATTAATTAATTGATGACGAACCTCATGAACCAATTTGTCAAGAGCTGGAACAGCGTCTGACTCGATGAAATCGATCTTGTGTTCAACTCCTGCTTCCTTGATGAAGGGAAGACCGATCTCGTAGTACTCTCTGGAGATGTCGATCGCCGTTATCTGCATTTGATAACAGAAAATTGATCGTATAAGCTGTACTGATCGATGGAGTACCGATCATATTTAAAATTTGGTGTTAAAAGTAACCTTGG
>NW_021564223.1:0-696 GCF_001605985.2 Dendrobium catenatum
CCTAAAGAACTTCTCTAGAGCTCTCTCCCTTGGAATCGCTCTCTAACCCCGTTCTCCCTCTCTGTAAATCTTACTGAAAAAGGACGAGATTAACACCTAAAACGGGCTCCAAAATCCCTCTGATTTTAAAAGTAGCCGTTATTGTTCGTACAGTACGATTCAACCTCGTACAGTACGATCTTCATAAACAGACTTCGTCCTAGTACGAAGATGTACGAGCAGTTAAAAATAATTCGTACTATACGATATAATATCGTACAGTACGATCCACAAAATACTATTCGTACAGGACGATGGTCTGGACGACCAGATGTCGTCTCTGTCCATCGTATGGTACGATTACTATCGTACAGTACGATGAGACAAAAACCATCTCAACCCTAAAGAACTTCTCTAGAGCTCTCTCCCTTGGAATCTCTCTCTAACCCCATTCTCCCTCTCTGTAAATCTTACTGAAAAAGGACGAGATTAACACCTAAAACGTGCTCCAAAATCTCTTTGATTTCAAAAGTAGTCGTTACTGTTCGTACAGTACGATTCAACATCGTACAGTACGATCTTCATAAACAGACTTCGTCCTGGTATGAAGATGTACGAATAGTTAAAAATAATTCGTACTGTATGATATAATATCGTACGGTACGGTCCACAAAATACTATTCGTACAGGACAATGGTCTGGACAACTAGATGTTGT
>NW_021564224.1:0-312 GCF_001605985.2 Dendrobium catenatum
CATTATATTTTTTATTTTTAAATCCCTTACTGTTATAAATCCTGAAATATGCTACCAAACAGTTTATCAGCATTTAACAGGATTTAACATTTGACATACCAAACAGTTTTCAGGATTTAATACATTTCAGATTTACTAAATCTGAATTTACAGGATTTACTAAATCTTACTAAAATTAAATCCACTTGTTGCCAAACAGCCTCTCAGCACTCGACATCCTTTAGGGGCTGTTTAAGTGACTCGCTTGGATCCACAAACTGTACACATGGCAAGCCTTGCTTGGATCAACTTTTGTAACGTTAGAACAGGATG
>NW_021564225.1:0-321 GCF_001605985.2 Dendrobium catenatum
AATTCCTTTGTAATTTCATCTTCATAGATATGTTGCACGAGAGCCGTCTTCCCCATACCACCATGGCCCACTATAGATAGAAGAGAAATGTTTCTGTGCCTAGTTGTCCCAGGATCATTTGATGGCTTCATCAACCACTGCATAACAAGCTCCTTCTCCTTGCCTCGACCAATGAGATCATTTTTAGGCAAATATCCTGTTCCACGTGTTTTGTAGAAATCAACCTCCTGCTCCTTCCGTTCCTGCTTTGCGCTGTCTAAGAGATGAAGGAAAGTAGTAACATTAGCCGAAACTTTACCAAGTTTCTGCACAGCTTCCTCC
>NW_021564226.1:0-212 GCF_001605985.2 Dendrobium catenatum
CAGCGTCGGACGAAAAGCGCTCTGCGGCCTCCAAAATTAGGTTTCTCCTCTTTTCCCTTCTCTTTCTCTCTCCTCAAATCAAATATTTTTATTTTAAAATGATTTTCTCTCTCTCATCAAAACGACTTGATTTCTTTAAATCATTAAGCTGATCGGCCCGGCCGATCGCCAAATAGTCCCGGGACGATCAGACCAAAAATATCGTCCTGGAC
>NW_021564227.1:0-324 GCF_001605985.2 Dendrobium catenatum
CCAATTTAGGTTCAAGTTAAGTTCAATGCGATTTAGTTCAAGTTCTTGTTCGAGTTCAAATGAAAGTCCAAGTACAAGCCATTCGTCATTCTTGCATGTCATTCGAGTGCAATCAAGTCCAGGTCCAAATTGTTCTCTTGAGTTCAAATGCAGCATTGCGTTCACCCGAAATTTTGGCAGCCTTCCGGCGTCTCCCCTGTTTAGGAGAAAACTACGGAAAACTGGGCCTTTCCCACCACGCTAAGAAAAGCGTGTATGGTAGGTGCTCTCTTTTGAGGACACCGCGGTCGTGTAATTTTGATCCCCCACCACGCTAAGAAAAGC
>NW_021564228.1:0-297 GCF_001605985.2 Dendrobium catenatum
AAACATAAGTCATGAAAATAGATTTGCAACAATATCTCCCTTTTTGATGATGGCAAACACGTGTAGGAAAAACTCAGAAAAAAAAATAGCAGTTATTTAAAATTTCAAAAATTACAAGCAAATCAACTTTTCCTACCACAACCTACTCCCCTTTTGTCATAAAAAAAAGAGGGTCCTAGAAACACAAAAGAAAAAAGAAAACAACGCAACAGAAACTAAAACAAACTACAAGATAAACTACAGAAACATAAAATAGACAACATAAAACACAGACTAGAAAAACGAGGGACCCTGATC
>NW_021564229.1:0-352 GCF_001605985.2 Dendrobium catenatum
AAAACAAAGTACAGACTGACTCAACCCTAGACCTACGTAATCTTGAACTAGCTTCGTCTGTTCGTCCGATTTTTGATTCCTGAAAAGTTAGAAGCAACATGTAGTCCAAGAGAATCAATAGTGTTTGTCAATCATCAAAACATAAGTCATGAAAATAGATTTGCAACAATATTTATTTGACTAGGTTGACTAAGTCAACCCATCACTTATTCAACATAAGTTTTCCTTGGTCAAAATTGACTTATTTAGGTCAATTTAAAACTATTCAATGTATTTAATCCTTTCCTTTTTCTCCTATTATAAACCACATCTAGGGGGTTATTTTACTCCTAATTAACCCTATAGATGATCT
>NW_021564230.1:0-295 GCF_001605985.2 Dendrobium catenatum
TTGTTGCCTTAAAACAATTCTCGTACAACTCTGATGAGAAATTTCTCCCCTATATTTTAATATTTATTCAACTTTGACATTCACATCTATTATATATTTATATGTAGATCATCCTTACTCTCTTTATACTTCTCCATCGAATCTCTTAATAAATGTATAGCTTACCTACCCGGCATAAATCCAAATTGACTTTAAGAAACATTAGAAACATAAAAGATATTAAATGTTTATGAATATTATATGTAATATTTGTATATGTACATATGATTCATATATAATCAAAAAGCATAGAAAT
>NW_021564231.1:0-201 GCF_001605985.2 Dendrobium catenatum
CTCAGCATCGATGCGTGATGCCCATTGCAAAATATCAATGTTTGACTCTCAACAGTATTGTCGTCTCCCCTCTCAACGTTTAGCACATAACATGAATGCCCAACTCTTGATATCATAATATTAATCATTTAATAATTTAAGTATAAAGTTTAATTAAATGACTTATTATTTTTTAATTATTCTTAATATTTTGCTCATTAT
>NW_021564232.1:0-381 GCF_001605985.2 Dendrobium catenatum
TTGAGTTTTGTTTAGGGTTATATTTGTTTGAAGTTTTATTGTGAACTTAGTCTCGTACCGTGCATGATTGTTTTAGGGTCTTTATATTGTTTGTATTTTTGTGTTTGTTTGTCATGTAGATTATTTTGCATTCGATTATAAAAATTAAATTAAAAAAATAGGGAAAAATTTTTATTTTTCACATGGTGTTTAAGATTTATTCATTAAGGGGGAGCTTAGGAGAGATGACATGCTATTTGTAATTCAAACAATAAATATTTTTGCTATCATAAAAAAAGGAAGAGATTATCGGAAACAAGATTGAGAAAGTGATTTTTTGAAGATAGCTAAATATTATTATTCTGATGATTTTATTATTTCTCATAGCATGAATTGGATATT
>NW_021564233.1:0-294 GCF_001605985.2 Dendrobium catenatum
TTATGGGAAAGTTGAGGAACATGAAGAATTTTGGACATTGGAGTTCCCTGTATACGGTTGCAGGTTCTGGATTTGAGCAGCATTAGAGGTGAGGTGTTCGGTAGCACCTGAATCTAGGAACCAGTCAGCTTGCTGTGAATTGTCTGTGGAAATGTATGCTTGTGGTGGTGCAGAGTAGTTTGTATCGTGGCGATACCAGCAGCTCACTGCGGAATGCCCTGGTTTACCGCAAATTTGGCACTCGACAGTTAGACGAATTCGTCTTCCCCCACGATTAGTTGCTTGATCACCGTT
>NW_021564234.1:0-1120 GCF_001605985.2 Dendrobium catenatum
ACAATATCGATCCTAATTTCTTGTATTAAGCTTCAAAGGATTAGGCCACTTAATATTTTCTTGATCTCAAATGGCCATCAGTACATTGGTTTGAGATGCGTTGAGAGGTGTATACTCTTCTTCTTATCGAAAGTCCTATCGTAGCAATGGAGGCATAGGAGGCGGGTTATTCTTTCCTTGCTTCTTTTACTGTGAGAATGTGTTATCCATTATAGGAGCATTCTTACACTTTCTAAAAGGTGGCTCAAATTGGTTCCTATGAGTATTGATGGCTTTGTCTATTAATATTTGTGCCTCCACATGATGGATCAGGTCGGTATATGGATGAACTGTGTCTCGCATAAGCAATAAATAAAAAGGCCTAAGCGGAGGCCTCCAAGAAAAACTAATCTCAGCAGTTTTATGATATGCCCTTGGAATTTGCAATGCCTTAGTTGAAAATCATTGGAAATATTCCCTAAGTAATTCTCCTTCATTTTGGTGAATCCCAGAGAGGTGAGAAGAATCTTTAAAAATTCTTTGATTGGCAACAAATTGTTCGACGAACACCTTGGCTAATTTGAGAAAGGTGGGGATCATTCTAGGTGAAAGTGAATAGAACCAAATTTGTGCTTGTCCCTTAAGGGTGGCAGGATAAACTTGGCATAAGAGTGATGTTGACCCTGATTTTTGTTCGAGTGTCATTGAGGATCTTTGATTGATTTAATCAAGTCCCATTGGGTTCAATTCGAGCTTGAATCAGCTCGAGTTAAGTTGAATTAGGCTCGATCGGGTTTGATTAAGCTCGATTAGTCCGCCTTGGCCACGTCGAGTTTGTTGTGATTCGATTCATCATTTTATTTAAATTTATTAGTATTAATTTGAGCAAATCAAGTTGAATCCCAAATTGACTCGAATCGAATCTAATTTTGAGCTTAAAGTTATTATTAAATCAAGCAATCAAATTGACAGCTAAATGACCTAAATTTCCTCCTGATTAGCCTTAGGATGAATCCTAGTCGTAGATCTAATGCCATTATCATTTAAATACTCTTTTGGGGCTTCATGAGAGGGGTTGGATTCTATTCTCTCCCTAGCCACTCTCAACCCTCACTTCTTGGTGTGATAGCTCTTCCAACTT
>NW_021564235.1:0-312 GCF_001605985.2 Dendrobium catenatum
TTCTTTTCTCAATTTACTCGAGAGGAACAAGATCACTTGACGGGATGAATATTTGGTTTATGCACACGCAAATCTCCACCTTTAATATAGGAGCCCAAAATATACTTAAGGAGAAACTAAGTTGTGTAGCATTGGGGTGTGGATGCATTTACTATAATGGATATCATTGGAATGCTCGAAGCTGCTAATCTCTCTCTTGAAGATCTAGCTTTGAAAACTATGCTTTATCTCAATGAAGTGTTGTGATATTGAAGACGTTACTGGTGCTTGTGGTGATGATGTATGTGTTATTTAGTGTATTAACTTGCATGG
>NW_021564236.1:0-329 GCF_001605985.2 Dendrobium catenatum
CTGTGTAATTGCCGGATTAATAAATCCAGAAATTCAACGGATCTTCAAAAATTCATAACTCCCTGCACACTTGTCAAAATTAGGTGTTTTTAGGCTCATTGGAAAGGTCTCAAGGAGAACTACAAAACACCTATGGTTCTAGACCCTGGTTAGATCAATCTTAGGTTTAATTTCAATTTGAGAATTTTATGAATTTCTTTAATTACTTTTTAAATACATGTCCACCAGGTCTAGAATTTTGCGAGATTGAAATTGGACATGTTTCTGACATGTCCAAATTTTACATCTCCAATTTAAGTTGTTCAAGGGTATTTTCCCTAATTTTTAAG
>NW_021564237.1:0-356 GCF_001605985.2 Dendrobium catenatum
TTCATCTTCAAAGATTGATTAAAAAAAAGTATACATCAAGAGCCATCTCAAGGAATACTTGGGGGATTATGGTTAATGATCTACCAAGACTATTTTTAATGAGAATTTTTATTCCTTAACCTTTTTTGAACTTTATGATGGATGGTATGGTGCCTTATTTTATTTATCAAAGAAAATTTTTAATAAAAATTATCAATCCTCCATACAAGTGTCTAAGGAAGCTTGGAGACCTATTATACAAGTTGATCCACCAATTCCCAAACACTACTTAGGGATGACAACATCTCTAGAGCCATAGAGTCCAAGTTAGATGAATCCTACTGGTGCAGGAGGAGGAAGTAGAAAAAAATGCAAAA
>NW_021564238.1:0-442 GCF_001605985.2 Dendrobium catenatum
GTTCCATGATCACCTCTAACTCCTCCGTAAGTGTTGCTGGTAGCTCGGGAATGGTGATGTGATCACCAATGGCCTTTCTCAACTGTGAGACGTGAAAAATCGGGTGTATAGTTGCCGATGGGGGTAATTTCAGTCGATATGCTATTGCCCCAATCTTTTCCATCACTTCGTAAGGACCAAAGTACCTTGGAGCCAGCTTTTCATTCCTCCTGTTGGCTACTGTCTTCTGCCTGTATAGACGGAGCTTCAAGAACAACTTCTCCCCTACCTCAAACTGGATATCTTTTCTATGCCCATATGCTTTCTTCTTCATGATTTGTTGCGCCCTCAGCAAATGCCTCTTTAACTCCTCTAGCACTCGGTCCCTCTCCTCCAAGTACTCCTCTACTGACGACACAGGAGTAGTATTGCTCCCAAAGTGTACCAAGTGTGGGGGATCCCG
>NW_021564239.1:0-275 GCF_001605985.2 Dendrobium catenatum
TATATGATGATATTTATATCATCCTAGATGATAAAGTTGGCAAGTTGCAATTAAAGAGATATTCTTAAGCTCTTCTCTTTAAGAGCTCTTGTATTCACTTTGGAAAACCTTCAGCGACTATCTTGACCTGAGATAGCCAAGAGGAGAGGGAGAGAGAGGGAGGAACTTGTGAGGGGGAGTTTGTGAGAGGGATTCACAAAGGTTGCTCCATGCATGGTTCCAAGGTGTCTTCTCCAGTCTTCATCCTTCATCCTTGGGGGTTTAAGGTAGGTCTT
>NW_021564240.1:0-293 GCF_001605985.2 Dendrobium catenatum
TTTGCAATCATGACAACCATATTGACATTTAAAAATATCAAAGTTATAATTTTGTATTATGCTTAATAAAAACTCAATATATAATTTTGGATAGAATTGACTTTAATGATTGAAAATAGAGGGGAAATGATGCATTACCAAAATAATCTATGCATTCAATCATGAATTTTGATGCAAATTTTTTTCATTTTTTGGGGTCAAACTCTTTATAGCAAACCCATCTTAAGTTTATAGGGGGGCATTAGAGTTATTATATTACTATATTATATTTTTAATCATTTTAAGTAACATAT
>NW_021564241.1:0-277 GCF_001605985.2 Dendrobium catenatum
AATTTTGGAGTCTTATTGCTCTTGGACTGCTCAAAGGATGAATAGAAGCAAATCTTGTATTTTGTTCAGCAAATCAACCTCTTCTACCAAGTCTCGCCTTGCAAAAATTACTGGATGTCGGAAGGTGGAAGAGATGGAATATTTAGGCATTAGATTGGCATTGAGAAGACTTTTGAGGAAAGGCTTTGCTCCCTTGTTGCAGCAAGCTTCGGCCAAGACATTTGCATGGGGGACTAGACTTTTATCCATGGCTGGGAGAGTCACCTTAATAAATTCT
>NW_021564242.1:0-209 GCF_001605985.2 Dendrobium catenatum
AAAGAAATGTATGCAGATGATAATTCAATTGTAGTTTCTCATTAGAAATAATGCATAACAATTCAGAATCATGAAAACTATACTATCAATTTTCCTGTTAAGAGTCAAATTTTTATTTAAATTTAGCAAAAAAAGATTATTTCTAATATTTTAGCATACTACTAAAAAGACACTTAAATAACTAAAATGAAACATAGTCTTTTTTTTTT
>NW_021564243.1:0-239 GCF_001605985.2 Dendrobium catenatum
CGTTGGGTTCGTATTTCCGAGACGCTCAGTTTGACTACAAGATCGCTGAAATCGGAGTTCATATGCTCCCGAAATTAATTTTTAAAGTTTCCAACTAAGTTTCGCCTCGAGATTCGTGCCCAATCAAGATTATTTTTACGTGATGTATCAATAATATATGTTATGAGTTGTTTTAGTTTTAGGCTTTTTTGCTCATGCATGCTATCACACCTTGGTAATGCTCTATAAATAGAGGCCTT
>NW_021564244.1:0-451 GCF_001605985.2 Dendrobium catenatum
GGAGTTATTGGGAACGTGATTGACGAACCAAACAACACAAAAAAAATTCCTCCGTTTTTTAAAACGGAAAAGGCAAAAAAACGCTCAAACAAATAAAGACTTAAATCCCGCTGTAAATCCGATACCAAACAGCCCCTAAGTCTTGTTATTTCAATATTTCGAATATTTTTATTAAAATTAATTAATTAAATCGTATTATTTAAATATAGCGTGGCGGGTACGTTTTGATGTGATGTTTAAAGAATGGCTTCGAGAAGCCTCAATTACTGAAATAAAAAGTATTATTTCGATAAGTTTTTTTTTTAATTTCCCAAAAAACAAAGGTGATTCTTACTTTATTTGCATTTAAGGCACTTCATTAATCCATTGCAATAATCGAGTTCTTATCCCATTATTTGACCTGAAAAAAGTGCAGAATTTGACTCCTTAGAATTCCAACAATCTAGAAGAT
>NW_021564245.1:0-307 GCF_001605985.2 Dendrobium catenatum
ACTGCTAGAAGATTTGAAGCTACTGGACTAGTTGTGAAGTTGAATAGGTGATGACCAGGACTGTAGAAGAACTCAACCTGAGACGATCCAGCAAAATAAGATCTCTGCTGTAGATTCTTTTCTTTTCTTTTTTTTTTTGACTTGGGGGAAGAGGTTTTAAGGTGGAGAAGAGGCAAAGGTTGTGAGGGAGAGAGCAGAAGCGGACGAACGGGGGTCTAGGCGTGTAGGGATTCTTGGAGGCTGAAATTTGAAGCAGGTGAACTGTGGTTTAGGAGGAAAGTGGAGAAAGGAGTTGAAAAAAACGGGA
>NW_021564246.1:0-551 GCF_001605985.2 Dendrobium catenatum
GACTAGCTTTATGTCTCTTGGCCGTATGATATCCTTCAGGATAATTTTCCATAATGATTTGATTGAGCGGTTAAGGGTCAACTAGGGTTTCATCCTGTTGACTTGAATCTGGAATCCCTTCTGCCCTCGGGAATTGTAATAGAGCGGGTTCCAAGACCCTACGGTTGTAAACTCCGATGAATATAGGCTTCTCCTCATTGGAATTTGCCATTTCCTTGGCCAATTTGGCCAAACAGTCTGCTTTGGCATTCTGTCCTCGAGGAATTTGAACTATTTTAACATTTGGCACCTGCTTCAGGAGCTCAAGGGTTCGCCGGTGGTAATGAGCCAACTCAACCTTGGAAATCTTGTAGATGCCCAAGACTTGATTTATCACAAGTTGAGAGTCGTTGAAAATTTGAAGATTTTGAATTTTGACGTCAATTGCAATCTCCAGCCCTACTATTAGAGCTTCGTACTCAGCTTCGTTGTTGGTCCGAGGTTCAGTCAGACTGAATGAGAACCTCATTATGCCTCCTTCAGGTGGTATAAGAACAAGACCGATACCAGCT
>NW_021564247.1:0-250 GCF_001605985.2 Dendrobium catenatum
ATTTTTCTTTTCTATTTCTATGATGTGATGCTCTACATATGACACATATACTGATTATTTTGATTTGTTTTGATAATTATTGTAATAATGATTCTTATTATTATACTTTCTTTATGATATGATATACAATAGATTACCCATATGCTATGGGTGATCTTGATATTGACAATATTTTTTACATGTGGTCATGCTGATGCAGCGCTAATAAAGGGGGCTAAAATAATAAATAAATCATATAGATATACTTACT
>NW_021564248.1:0-265 GCF_001605985.2 Dendrobium catenatum
ACTCAGGATAGATTTTAGTACTGGTGATTGTAGTATAGTTCCTGAGTATTGTACATGAGCTTTTGAGATATGAATCGACTTGTATATTGATGTTTTAAATTTTATATAGATATAGATGGACTGTTTAATTGAAGGTTTATATAACTATGGTAAATTGTTTGAGAAATAGATTGACATTCTTTTCAAGTTAGATCTTGGGGCGTGACAAAGTTTTGGTATCAGAGAAGAGTTATTGGAAGAATGGATTGTTACCAGAGTTGTAGGA
>NW_021564249.1:0-1103 GCF_001605985.2 Dendrobium catenatum
AATTTTTTTCTTTGCGTTTTTCTGTGAAATACTATTTTTTTTTTTGCCTTTTCACTTTCAAAGGCTTTTTTTTTTCTTCGTTTTACCTAGGGGTGTCAATTATTTACTCGATCCGACAACCCGACCTGAACCTGATCCGAAAAATCCGGGTTAGGGTTGACCCGTTTAACAAACGGGCTTGGTTCGGGTTTCAAGTATTAACCTGTTTAAAAAACGGGTTGGGTCCAGATTAACCCGGTAACTCGAAATTGACCCGGCTACCAAGTGCTAACCAGTCGCTAATTCACCCAGCGCCTCACACTTTGTAGTCGAATCGTGGAGGCGCACCAGTTGTCGTCCCTCTGTGTCGTGTAGTCGCAGCCGCAATTCTAGCCCTAGCGGCGAGCCCTCGCGGCCTTGCGTGGTCTAGACGCATCCGCGCCGCCCAGTGGGAACTCGGGACAGTCGCCACTTACCGTTTTTGGGTCTCGCCCTAGTGCTCGCGTGGTTTGGTCGTATCCGCATCGCGCTTAAAGCCCTGCGTCATAGCCTCGCATGCACGCCCGCAAGCTCACGTAGGTGCATAACACTCGCCCTCGCTCGAACCGCGCTTGAACTCCAGATCTCGCCCTCGCTCGCGGGACGGGTCGGGTTAACTCAGCAATTCGGACGGGTCAGGTCTGCGCAGGTTGACTAACCTGATCCGTTTGCAAAACTGGGTCGGGTTACTGTCAACCTATTTACGGTTGGGTCTAGTCGGGTTCGACCTGAACTCGACCCATTGACCCGAATTGACACTCCTTGTTTTCCTGGTGGCAAGGGAGAGGGAAAGAGAAAAGGGGAGGAGAAAGAGAGAGAGAGAGAGAGTATTTATTTTTATATATTACATAAAGCACAAGGAGAGAGATTTTAAAACTAACTTTAGTATAATTATTTAGTAATCTACAACGCATATATAAATACTAAAGTTTATATATTTAATAATATATATATAGTATACTATATATATTAGTATATATCTAGTATTATATATAAGTATATATATAGTAAGCTATATAAATTATATAGTTTTGGGTTTAATAATTATATATTTTAAAATTAATCAAGTAAGGCATGATTGTAAG
>NW_021564250.1:0-644 GCF_001605985.2 Dendrobium catenatum
AAAGTTCCAAGAGAAGTGCTATGGAGAGTTTTAGAAAGGAAAGGGGTTAATAATGCTTACATTCAAGTCATTAAGGATATGTATGCAAGAGCTGTTATTTTCCTATTTTAGTTGGATTACATCTAGGATCAGCCTTAAGCCCATATATATTTGCTTTAGGCATATATATTCTCACTAGAAATTTACAAGAGGTTGTACCCTGGTGTATGCTTTTTGCTGACGATGTTCTTCTTGTTGATAAGATTGCGGAGGGAGTTGAAGGTAAACTTCAATTATGGAGGTCAACCTTAGAGTCTAAAGGCTTTCGTTTGAGTAGATCTAAAATTGAATATGTGGAGTGTAATTTTAGTTATAATAGTTCTTATGGGGGGTTATGATTTTGAGTGATCAAGACATTAATGAGAGTACACGTTTTAGATGTCTTGGGTCTATTGTTCAGAGTGATGGTGAAATATATGAGGATATTATTAGTAGAATCAAGTTGGATGGTTGAAGTGGAGGAATGCATTGGGCTTGTTGTGTGATAGAAAAGTCCCTTTCAAATTTATGGGGAAATTCTATATGGTGGTGGTTAGACCTGCAATGTTTTATGGTGCAGAATGTTGGTCATTAAAAGAGAAGCATAATATTAAGTTAAGTGTTGT
>NW_021564251.1:0-241 GCF_001605985.2 Dendrobium catenatum
AAGCTAGAATAAGGGAGCCGCTCGTTGTGAAGGTAAATTCCCCCCTTTCACGTGCTCTTCTTCGGCCATACCAGTAAATCCGCCGAACTATAGAGAAGAAGGGGAGAAGGTGAACATGATTTTTGATTAAAATTAATGTCAATTAATTTTAATAAAAATTAACGTTAATTAAGTAGTTTTAATTAGTTTTAATTAAAATTATTTTAATTATTTATGATTAGTTTTAATTAACTGCAATTAT
>NW_021564252.1:0-219 GCF_001605985.2 Dendrobium catenatum
AGTTTTTTAGCTGTTCGTACGTACAAACTTACGATTGTACTATATGATCGTGTATGCTCAAAATTAAATTTTTTAGATTTCTAGATGGATTTTCGTGTCTTTGGTATAAAAGGTCTAGTAAAACAGACGTGAAAATGTCTTGTCCTCATGATATTTTAAGATAAATTGAAAGAGAAAGTGTAAGAGAGTGTTTAAGAGAGATTTCTTGTAAGTGAAGAA
>NW_021564253.1:0-202 GCF_001605985.2 Dendrobium catenatum
CTTTCTCCTTCTTCTAACAAGTTTGCTGAATATCATATAAGATTTGTTTGAGTTGATAGACAAACCTATCCAACTGCAAAAATTATCCAAGATTTTTTTAATTTCTTTGGTAGCCTTCAATGTAGCTTCTAAAAATATGATCACATCATCAGTATATAGTAAGTAAGATATGGAAGGCCCATTTGAAGAAACCCGAACTCCC
>NW_021564254.1:0-321 GCF_001605985.2 Dendrobium catenatum
CAGTATTGCTCGGTACTGCTCGATACCGAGCGGTACTAGAACTCGGTATCGCTCGGTATTGGAACTCAGTATTGCTCGGTACTGTAACTCGGTATTGCTCGGTACCGAGCGGTATTGGAACTCAGTACCGGTCGGTATTGAAACTCGGTACCGCTCGATATTGGAACTCGGTACCGCTCGGTATTGCTCGGCACTGCTCGGTATTGCTCGGTATTGCTCGGTATAGAGGAGTACTGAATGGTACCAAGCGGCACCGAGAAGCTAAAACATGCTCGGTACCGCTCAGTATCTTTTCATAAAAATAACTTTAAAAATAAACAG
>NW_021564255.1:0-249 GCF_001605985.2 Dendrobium catenatum
GAGAGGACGGAGGCGGTGACATTGGGTATTGGAATGACATCTTCTGTGAAATTGTCTTCAATCATGTGACGGATAATCTCAGACTTCATCGCTACCGCCTCTTCCACCACCACCTCCTTTCCATCAGAAGCCATCATTCTTATCATCTTCTTCATCTCGTTGGCCATCCTCGTTCTACCATGTAAAGCCGTTGCTCAATTTATAAATGTCGGTTAAAAAAGCCAAGACCCACCCATTCTTATTTATTGC
>NW_021564256.1:0-621 GCF_001605985.2 Dendrobium catenatum
GACCCTTATAAGGACTGTGTAATGCTATTTTAATCCATGCATAAGCCCCCTTTACGAGTTTTATCTAAAAATGAAAACTACGAAGTAGCGAATACACAAGTTGATGCAAGAGAATATAGATTAGGAGGTCGTACCATCATCATCGCATGTCAAAGAAGGTTAGTTCAAGTTGCCCATTTTGGTTGTGGACGCAAACAAGAGATTTGGTGGAGGCAACAAAGGTAATGAAGAGTTTTTCCTGCATCAAGTGCTAATTGATGGGGTTTACTTTGTGGTGAATGTGATGAGTAGAGAGAAGCCTATGCTAAATTTTAATACAATATGTACGCTTATAGATTTGCATGAATACTCTGTACAATGGATTGTTGGAAGAACAAAACTCAATTAGGTGGCCTCTTGCCCATATGAACAAATAGAGCCATGTAGCAAATCATAATTCAAATCTATTAGAGCACACATTGTATCAAATATATATTAGCTTAGATTATCAAATATATATTATCTTAGATCTGTCGCTAATCTTCATATTCACCACAAAATAATCACTCTCAATTGACACTTGAGGCAAGCATACCCCTAAGTTTCCTCAATTGCCTCCACCAAAACTCTTATTAGCCCCCC
>NW_021564257.1:0-248 GCF_001605985.2 Dendrobium catenatum
CAGGAAGAGGAAATTAGCATCCTCTGAATTTATCTCTATACCGCTGAACACCTTAAGACAAACTCTTAAATTCTCTTCTCCATTTTTCTTCATTTATGAGCTGACTTGGTTCTAATTCTCACTTCGGCGTTCCAAACATTTGCAATTAACATAAGTCTCATTTCATCATTTAGCCATACAAAATACCTTAATTTTGCTTTTATTTATTATGTTTTTTGATTTCTTTGTGTGTTGCCTTCTTTGTCCTT
>NW_021564258.1:0-319 GCF_001605985.2 Dendrobium catenatum
GCTCTCTATTGCTCTCTCAAGTTCTTTCTCTAGCTTGCTCTTTCTCTAGCTTGTTCTCTATCTCTCTCTCTCTCTCTCTCTATCTTTCTTGCACTCCCTTGCTCTTTCTTGCTCTCTCCCTCTCTCTCTCCCTCTTACCCTCCCTCTCTCTCTATCTCTATCTCTCCCTCTTGCTCTCTCACTCTCTCTCTCCCCATCTTTCCATCTCTCTCTCTCTGCTCTCTCTCTATCTCTTACTCTCTCTGTTGCTCTCTCTCTATCTCTCTCTCTATCTCTCTCTCTCCCTCCCTTTCTCTCTCTTTCAATCTTTTATCTCTCT
>NW_021564259.1:0-388 GCF_001605985.2 Dendrobium catenatum
TAAAGTAATAGCAAATAAAAAATCAACAATAAAAAAAAATCATAATATAAAATAATAACGAGCAATAGATCAAAAAACATATAAATCAAAATTTATTAAGCAACAAGTTCATGCAAGTATGTGTCGTGAGCCTTCGCTGTCTAGTTACCACGTTCTCTCATGAGGCCTTTTATGATAACACCCCTAAAAAATCATCAAATAATAGATTTAGGAACCCAAAGAAGCTTGGGTCCCTTCTTATGGAAAAAAGAATAACATGCATATGTGTTACGCTGCGAATCATGTAATTTGGGTCTCCATAGCTAATGTGTACTACTGTGAATAGTGCTAGTGCATAAAATGTGTCCTAGAATGCCACTTGAAAAATATCTAACACCCGAAAAAGGAT
>NW_021564260.1:0-852 GCF_001605985.2 Dendrobium catenatum
ACAGGTAGTACACTAAAATCAGAGTTTTCTAGGCAAAATTATGAATTTTCTAAGTTTCGGGCCCTAAATGAACTATGGTTGACCAAAAAGTTGACTTTCTAAACTATGCCAGTTTCTGGAAACCTAAGATTTTTAATAAATAATAGGCCCTAATTGTAGTCTAATACAAGTGAGTTTTCCTAATTTAGAATTTTCTACAATTAGTTATGAGTTTTCTAAGATTGGGTAATTAAGGGAATTTTCTAAACTTCCTAATAAAGGGCCATTTTTGCTGTTTTGCTCCAAACAATCTCCAAACTGATTGGAATCACCCCCAAAGGTTAGGAATGACCAGAGAAAGTGTTTCCAAGTGTTTATAGAAGATTTGTGATTTTTAATAATTTTTAATGAATTATTAGGGGCAAAACGGTAATTTCCACCTATGATCAAATTAAGGGTCAACCTAGAGTCAAACTGAGGAGCCCTATTTATCTAAGGTCAAAGATCAGATTCTAAACAATTCAAGGTATGGTGGGTAATTTTCTGACCTATGATATATTTATTTTATTTTTTAGAAGGTCTCGGGGCCTTATTTAACCAGTTAATTAGGGTTAGTTAATTAAGGGGTCTGAAGACTCCTAAAAATTCTTAGAAAATTCTGGGAGGTTTCAGATGTCACTAAGTTTAAGTGTTGAAGTTTTCATATCGTTCTGGGATCTATCCTAGCTCCTAGAAAACTTTTAAGTTTGTAAGATGAGTCCTTAATTTTTGTCCTTAAGGTGTCACTACGTTATATGGGTTTGAATCGAAGTTTTAGCTAACCCTTAAGGTAATAAATGCATGGGAGTACAAGAATGAAATAAACACACCATG
>NW_021564261.1:0-448 GCF_001605985.2 Dendrobium catenatum
TCCGCTGACGAGCAGAAATCCGATGACAAGGAGAAGTCTGACGTCGGGTAGAAGTTCAACATCGGGTAGAAGACTGACGAAGATTCGTCGACGAGTAGAATTCCGACGACGAGTAGAAGTCCGACATCGGGTAGAGGTACGGCCATGGGCAGAAGACCGATGAAGATTTGTCGACGAGCAGAAGTCCGACGACGAGTAGAAGTCCGCTGACAAGCAGAAATCCGACGACAAGGAGAAGTCTGACGTAGGGTAGAAGTTCAACGTTGGGTAGAAGACTGACGAAGATTCGTCGACGAGTAGAAGTCCGACGACGAGTAGAAGTCTGCCGATGAGTAGAAGTCTGACGGCGAGTAGGAGTCTTCTGACGAGCAGAAGTCTGACGACGAGCAGAAGTCCGCTGACGAGCAGAATTCCGACGGCGAGTAGGAGTCCGCTAACGAGCAGAGGT
>NW_021564262.1:0-390 GCF_001605985.2 Dendrobium catenatum
TTTTTTTTTTACGTTTAGATCAATTAAGATAAACTCATACATACATATCACATACGTAAGACTTGAATCCAAACTTTCTTAGGTTATAATCCAAGCTCCCAGTAAACATATCAAAATGAGCTGTATTTAATCTATGTTTGTTGAAGATGCATATTTCTTTCTCTCTCCTATAATTATTTCCAGCGTGACCATTGTTCTGTGATTTCATGGTTCATTGGTCGTTTCATATTTTATAAGTAAATGAACTCTAAAAGGGAAGACGGGCCTCCTGAACGGATGGGCTGATATGTGAGGGACCACATTTATATTGTCTTTGTTATTTTTTTTTTCCGCTTGATTGAAAACAAGGCCTTGTGGGCCGGGTTTGAGCAAAGCCTTTAGTTCCTTCAC
>NW_021564263.1:0-382 GCF_001605985.2 Dendrobium catenatum
TCTTTTGCTCTACCTTCATCCAAAATTCCTTATATATTTTTTTAGAAACTAACCCTAAATGAAGAAAATTCCAATCGAAAAGGACCAATCAAAGAAACTACAAAAAGACATAAAGACCCCTAACATAAAGTTCCTAAAGTTTCAAATCCAAACACTTATTTTAGAAGGGACTACTAAGGGAACCTAACCCACATGTTAAAACACTAATCACTCCCAAAAGACACTAAGGGATCCTACTAAATAAGTCTAATCACAAAATTATACTTCTCAAAATGACTTGCGCATACCTTCCAAATGGGCTACTACAAAATTCTACAAGGAGAAAATCTACCTAAATCTCTCTTTTTTTTTTTTGACACCAAACTCTACCCAAAACAACCCA
>NW_021564264.1:0-524 GCF_001605985.2 Dendrobium catenatum
AGTATTAGTTAGTTCCCTACCCAGTGCATGCAAAGAGATGATTATTTGTGTGAATCTTGTATACATATCAGAAATGGATTCATTTAGTTTCATGCGAAACATTTCATAATCATGCAACAAGATATTAAGTCTAGATTGCTTAACCTCATTAGTCCCCTTATAAGTTATATAAAGTCTATATCATATGTCCTTCCCACTTTTGCAAGTGGAAACCCGCATGTAGTCTTCTGATTTTAAAGCACAAAAGAAATTATTCAAGCATTTGGCATTTAGTTGTGCTAAGTCACGTTCTTTTACTGTCCAGTCTGTAAAAGGTATTTCAACTCTAATTATGTTAACTAGTCTAGTTGGTTTTGTATACCCTTCCTGAACTAAGATCCACATACGATAATCAAGTGACTGTAAAAATGTAGACATGCGTGTTTTTCAAAAATCAAAAGGTATATTGTCGAACAGTGGAGGTTTAGTTATAAAGTAACCCTCGGGTATATTTCGGTTTCCAAATGTAGCCATCTACGTTAATC
>NW_021564265.1:0-608 GCF_001605985.2 Dendrobium catenatum
AACTACCAATTCACCCCCCCTGTTGGTAGCCTTGGGACATTAACTTAGGTTTAACAGCCTATTTACTAGACTCAATAAGTGGTATCTGAGCATCGATTCAAAATCGTAATTTTGAACTACTTTTTTATTAACATAGATGGCTACATTCGGAAACCGAAAAACACCTGAGGG
The DNA here is from genome assembly GCF_001605985.2 of Dendrobium catenatum. Classification (NCBI taxonomy): domain Eukaryota; kingdom Viridiplantae; phylum Streptophyta; class Magnoliopsida; order Asparagales; family Orchidaceae; genus Dendrobium; species Dendrobium catenatum. The sequence goes on from NW_021564265.1 coordinate 172, forward strand.
TTACTCTATCACTAGACCTCCACTGTTTGACAATATACCTTTTGATTTTTGGAAAACAGGCATGTATACTTTCTTACAGTCATTTGATTATCGTATGTGGATGCAAGTCTAGGAAGGTTACACAAAACCAATTAGATTAATTGATGGAGTTAGGGTAGAAATACCTTTTGCAGATTGGACTATAGAAGAACGTGACTTAGCACAATTAAATGTCAAATGTCTAAATAGTTTCTTTTGTGCTTTAAAATCTGAAGACTACATGCGAGTTTCCACTTGCAAAAGCGGAAATGACATATGGGACAGACTTTGTATAACTTATGAAGGGACAAATGAGGTTAAGCACTCAAGACTCAATATCTTGTTACATGACTATGAATTATTTCACATGAAACCTAATGACTCTATATCTGACATGTACACAAGATTCACACAAATTG
>NW_021564266.1:0-309 GCF_001605985.2 Dendrobium catenatum
TTGGGCAACTAGCAAAATATTTTAAAGTATTATTTAAAAAAAAAGTATTTAGTTTAGGCAATTGCACATCGTGAACTCTTCCTGATTACACCCCTGACAAAAAATATAATAAGTCAAGGCTAAGCACAAGATAGCTTTGATAAATAAAAAAGGGATTAATCACAATAAAATATTTATTTAATGAAATTTATGAACAAATAATCTATTTAATTAGTCGATAACTACAAAAACAGTCAAAATCATTAACTAACAGTGTGTTAATTACTTAAATCTTAGGCTTCGTTTGGGACGGCTTTTTCATTGCTTTTC
>NW_021564267.1:0-277 GCF_001605985.2 Dendrobium catenatum
GGGGATATTAAAAGAAAATTCATTTGCTTAAACTGTTTTTTTTTTATTTTATTTTATTTTTTTTTATTTGCTTAAACTGTTAATTCTGTGTGAAATCTTATTGTGTTAATCAATCGAGCTGTACTATTGCCTCGGACCTCAAATCAATTTCTCGTGCTAGCTGGGAGGTCCTCCCCCTGCTTGGGTTCAGGTGCTTTGCACCCAATTTTTTTTTCTTTGTACAATGTCCCGATGCTTGAGTATTCTTAAATAAACAAACTTGAACACTAATGCGTTC
>NW_021564268.1:0-264 GCF_001605985.2 Dendrobium catenatum
AAGGAAGAAGAAGTCACCAATCTTTGCTTGATGGCAAATAGTATAGATCAATCAGATCAAGAAGAGGGTTGCTCTCACATCAAACCTCATGGGAGCATATGGTACCTAGACAGCCGATGTTCAAAGCATATGACTGGAGATATTGCTCAATTCATAACGGTGAAAGCAAGGAGTGGAGGCAAGGTTACACTTGGAGATAATACCACAAAGAAGGTGGTTAGATTAGGTATGATTAGAAATTTGAAAAACTTTTTTATAGATAAT
>NW_021564269.1:0-203 GCF_001605985.2 Dendrobium catenatum
TAAAGAGATAAATATAAATGAAAAAAAAATTAAGATGATCTAATAAAAATAAAAATAAATAACTAACTGAAAAATATCATCTCACTCTCATGAGAGAGAGAGAGGAAAGAGGCATCAAGTACAATTGTTGCCACTTTAACAGGGAAAAAATGGAAATAGAGAGAGAGAGAGTAGAGAGGGAAAGAAAATAAAAAGTTATTTCA
>NW_021564270.1:0-365 GCF_001605985.2 Dendrobium catenatum
AAAGAGAACGAGAGAGAGATCGGGAATACCTCGTATCTCGCCGAAAGCTCCCATAAATACCGCAAGAAATCCCGTCGATTCGACGCTGTTTGAGTCGCATCCCGCGATTTGAGCGCAGAACCGGCCTCGATCGTTGCTCTTCGACGCCTTTAAAAGCCAACCGAATGCAAGCTATCGGGATCTCTCTCGCACGACTCCTCTCCCGCTACTTCCACGAACTGCTCTTCTCCTCTCCCGAGCTCAGCTCCACCTCCCTCAACTCCAGTCCGGCGTCGAAGCCTCCGCTCCAATCGATCGACCCCATCCCGATCTCCACAGAGACCGAACCAAACCCCTCCTTCCTCCGATCGAGACCAGGCCAAACC
>NW_021564271.1:0-285 GCF_001605985.2 Dendrobium catenatum
AAATTTCCAAAATAAATTCATTTCTAATTTAAAAATTTTATTTTAGGTTGTCTAGACCAGAGCTTAGCATAAAATTTGTGGCTAATTAGCCCTTGAACACTAATCTATTATACAATAAATGCAATCCCGTAGTTAATCTATGGACTTGCATTTATGGAATTTTTAATTTCAAGGTTTTTTTTTTATCAAAGAAGTTCATAATTCTAATTGAAGCCATTCCTAAGTTTAAAAAGGGATTAATATTTTTCGACATGTGCTAAGCATCTCCTAGAACTATCCATATCA
>NW_021564272.1:0-249 GCF_001605985.2 Dendrobium catenatum
AGGTAAGCTTGCAAGATACCTGGGAAGAGACGCAACTGCAGCGGGATTTGCTGGTTCGACAGTCCGAGGTGTGCGGAATTTTGGGGATCATTCGACAGGTACGATGTTAGTGAAATTTTAGCTGAATTTTCTAGATTCCCACTTTTTTTTTAACTTTCTGTGGAGGTCAACATCCTTATTGTTTGGGGTTATTTGTTTGACAATGGATGTCAAGCAATAATCATTTAAGGAGATGGTAAGTGGTGCTGT
>NW_021564273.1:0-377 GCF_001605985.2 Dendrobium catenatum
ACGTGCATGAGTTATGCGTTTTCTGGACCGTTGATCGAAAGATCAACGGTCCAGATCAAGCTATATCGCGGCATTCTCAAACCGGCCTTTGATCAAACGGCTGATTTTCTGGTCCGGCGCCATCCGGACCGTCGATCAGAAACGCGGGATCGAAATCCCACCGTTTGATCTCTACACGCGAGATCAGACCGCGGGATTTGATCCCAGTCGTTCGTTTTGTCGCGTAGGTGATCCAACGGCTGTAACCACGTGCTGACGTGGTTAAGTGCCGCGGTTTTCGAAACCGCGTGGGCCCGCTTGACCGCCGCCGCGTCTTGGCTGGCCGAACCAGAACGCGCCGCGTGTCAATCCCGCCGCCAGATTGATTTAATTAAGGT
>NW_021564274.1:0-548 GCF_001605985.2 Dendrobium catenatum
AAGTTTTTGTTTTATGTTTTCTGTGTTTTTTTTTTAATGTTTAGTTTGTTTTTCTTAAATTAAAATTAAAAATTCAAAAATTGGAGAAAATCGTCCAGGACGACTTTTGGTTCGTACTGGACGATGTAAGATAAAATTGGTTTGCGTGCATTTAACCGTTTTAAGAGCAGTTTTTTTTTAATCGTCTGTACGATATTACAATCGTCCAGGACAAAATTTTTTCTTTTTCTCAAACGTTGGGACGATTGAATGCAGCGGTTGAGTGGATAAGACAGTTTTTAATATAGATTTTGTATGTACGAAATTTTGGTTCGTCCAGACGAACAGATGTCGTTTCAGTATAGGGGACGGTTTTCAAGAGACATTTAAACGAGTTGTTTTTAGATCGTCTGTACGAACTTTTGTTCGTATGTATGATCGGTCAAGTTAAAAGTTTGTACGAAGGGACGCATCGTAAGTTGTGTTGATTACGAAAAGCCGTTACATTTTGGACGAATTTGATCGTCTGTACGAAATATTTTCGTCCAGACGAACGATGATTTTCGTCC
>NW_021564275.1:0-289 GCF_001605985.2 Dendrobium catenatum
TCCCTTTAAGCTTCAAAGCCCACGCAATAAGTTCAGGTTTTGAGGCTTACGCCTCAAGTTTACTGAGGCGTGTCATAACCTCACATTTTTTAGGCGCCGCCTCTAAAAAAAACTAACATAATATTTTTTTTCAGTTCAGACCACAATTACCGATGTGGAGTCCTGGATTGCCTAGTGAGATGTCGACATGGCATCAACATTTAAACTCTGGTAAAGGTAAAATGGCAGAAAAATTTCACAGTACACGCGGCATTTCGATTTTCAACTTCAAGCAAATATTTCAAGCATG
>NW_021564276.1:0-443 GCF_001605985.2 Dendrobium catenatum
ATAGAGGCGACTGACGTCATTAGCTCTTTGTACTTTTGTTCCCTCGACCGGTACCGTTCCTCGCAGTTCATGCAAATAAAACATAAAACATAAAACATGAAAAACAAGGAATTAGAAAGCACATTTAATAATTAATAATAAAATAATTGAAATTTAATGAAAATAAAAGACGTACCTTTCTTCGGGCTTGAACACTCGCTTTATTGACTTTACTTTTGAACATTCCACCTTTGAACTCATATTGTATACCTTTTTAATTTTTATCCCGAGGCACAAGAAAGGGAAAGAAGAAGAAGAGAGGTAGGGAGGAAAAGAAATTTTTTACTTTTCAACACACACACTTTCCACAAAAACAAACATTTTTTTACTCTTTCAAACTCACATATGTCACCCTTCAAAAACTCACACAAGTTCACTTTTCAAAACACATAAATTCACTTTTC
>NW_021564277.1:0-266 GCF_001605985.2 Dendrobium catenatum
ACTATCACTGTTCTGAACACCACACTGACTGTCACACCGACTGGAACTAGTAATCATCTGAACAACCTGAGCAACTTTGCCTTGAGGATTCACTAGGTCGCTGTCCTGCAAGTGAATCTCACCCCTAGCCATAAGGCTCTCCACTCTGTTCTTGAACACATAGTAATCTTCAATCACATGACCAATATGTCTATGAAATGGATAATACAAAGGATGCTCTGTCTGCCCTTCCTCTTCCACTCTCCTGTTGGGTGGAAATGTCAAAA
>NW_021564278.1:0-243 GCF_001605985.2 Dendrobium catenatum
AGTTTTATTACGTTAGATCTTAATTACTTTTTTTTTTGCTCATCTTTGAGGGGATAAAGTATTTCTTATTCCTCTTCTAGCTTTAATCCATTTTTTAAAGTGTATCTACAGTATTTTCTACTTCTTAAGTCACGCCAACTAATTTTTTTGGTAGATGCCTGAAGTAATTTACTTATTTTTTAAGCATAGATGATAAACTTGCTTAGTTTATTTTTTCTTTGAACACTTATCTTATTCCATCAA
>NW_021564279.1:0-997 GCF_001605985.2 Dendrobium catenatum
AACCTTTAGCCTTTGATACTTTCAGTGTATTAAGAATAAGGCTTGGAGTAATCGATTTGAATGCTTAATAAAAATATTTCTTCTGCAACATTGATATGTGTTTCTTGTTAGTATTTTTTGTGTGTATCCTTGAGTTTGTGATTTTTTCTGTATTTTGAATTTGTGTTTTCTTTTTTATATTATGTTTTTGTTGTGTTTGTATTTTAGTTTTGATTGAGTACATGTTTTGAAAAATAAAGTGACATTCGTCCAGGACAAAAATATTTTCGTACGGGACTAAGTGTTTAGTGTGTCAATTGACGGATTTGAATCGTTTGCGTGCAGTTTTTCAATTTATATTTTTTACTTCGTCTGTACGATCGTCACAATCATCCGGACAAAATTTTGAAATGACGGGATGATTGAATGACAGTTAAATGGATAAGATCATTTTTAATATTATATTCGTACGTACAAACCTTTGGTTCGTCCGGACGAACGCTTGGCGAATCGATGTGGGGGACAATTTCAACTGTCATTAAAATGATCATAAATTTCTGATCGTCCAGGACGAACACCTGTTCTTCTGTACGATCGATTGGTAAAAAGTTTGTATGAAAGATCGCTTCGTAAGTTGTGTGATTATGGAAAGCCATTTCATTTTGGACTCATTCGTTCATCCATACAAAATTTTTTCGTACAAAATGAACTGAATTTTGTACGAGATGAACGTAATTTTGTCTATATAAAGTCATATTTCATTAAATTGACTAGCTTTGAACTCAACAGTCACACTCACACATTCCTTTCAGAACCCTTTCTTCCTTTAGATCTTATCCATGGCAAATTCAAGCAAGCGACAATAGGTTCTCGCTAAGGGTCCACAAAGAAATTCTTCTGATAATTTTCTGTCCAAAGCCAATGAAGAATCTTTTTTTAGATTTGCCTCCGCTAAGATCACCCCGTCTAGAGTTCTCATATAGGATCAACTGACCTTTCAGGTAATAAACTTATTTGC
>NW_021564280.1:0-336 GCF_001605985.2 Dendrobium catenatum
TACGTCCGGTCAGAGAACATAATAATTGTGCTTGAGCCGAACTTTGGCAAGGTCACGTCAAACCGCCCCTACCCTTGCAACAAAACAGCAGGGGCTTGTTGAGCCGAACTTTGGTGAGAGTCGGAGCAGAGGGGAAGTAGCGAAGGTCTCGTGAAGGTGTTGCTGGATTCGCTCGAGTGGAGTGAAACAGAAGGAAAGGTCGTGGGAGGAGATCGGAAAAGAAACGAATGCAATGGGTTTTGGCTGTATCTGAGAGAAGGTTACGAGCGGGATCCAGGGAGCTCGAGGATGGGCGTGAGTATTAGACAGCAGTTATTTACTTTATTTACTTTAGTT
>NW_021564281.1:0-226 GCF_001605985.2 Dendrobium catenatum
AATTAGATAAGTAGGATTATTGTAAAAGTGATGAAATGAAGATTAGTTAATTTCAATTTTCAAAATAAAATATAATTGAAAATTAGATTAATTTGAAATAAAGATTAAAAGATAGAGGAAATAACATATTCAATTGGCGACATTGTGCATCTTTTCAAATATTCGTGGCACACTTTGTGCATCTTTTCATATTTGGGCAAATTTTGTGCCTCTTTTCATTTTGCAA
>NW_021564282.1:0-509 GCF_001605985.2 Dendrobium catenatum
CAATTCCATAAATAGATGTATTTATGATACTCTAATTATGCTCTTTGATATTCGATGATGATCCTCCTAAGCATAGTTTGGAGATCATACCATTAATTCAATAAGCTTAATAATTCAATAAGTTCTCAACTTGCTGACTTGGTGTATTAGATTCTAGGGAAATATATCTTCAATCAATTAACTTCATTGACATTAATTTATGGTGAGTATAATAACGAGAAGCACCACATATCCCCCAACTCTATTAGGTTATTTTTCTCCAAGAGATACAAATTAGTGTGATTAACTTTAAATTAAAAATGCAATTTTCTCAGTTCACCCTAAAACTTAAAGAGGGTTTAGCGAGAGCCCTAACAAATAATTTCATAATTAATCTAGGTTCGTGTTAAAGAAATAGGGTAAATAATACATATATTTTGAAAAGACAACAATTTAAAAAAATAATATTAAAATTAATATAGAATCCTGAAAATGATAAAATGTGTATAGAATCCTGAAAATGATAAAAT
>NW_021564283.1:0-293 GCF_001605985.2 Dendrobium catenatum
GGTTTGGGGTGATGGCGGGGTAGAGTTTGGGGAGGTGATGATTGATAGTGGGGATAACCGGCGGCGGGTGTGGGGTAGAATGGAAAGAGGGGATGAGGAGAACCAAGAGCCACCGGTGGTGACTGTTGGGTACGACAGGTGGCCTCTCCTAGGCCACACCAAGCTCTCAAACTCTCTCTCAAGCCTTCACAAAAGCTCCAAGAAGAAGAAAATGCAGGAAATTTCATTTCATTCATTCATTAACCATCACAAGTAAAAGAAGAGGGCTATAAATAGCCTACTACAAAGACACA
>NW_021564284.1:0-246 GCF_001605985.2 Dendrobium catenatum
TAATGATGGCAGCACTTAAACACTTAAATACGAGCATGTAAAATGAAATTTCTAATGCAGGAATTTAAGGACAGCAAAAGAAAACAGTAGGTTGAACTAGTTTAGATGATGTTATGCATGCAATAATTAAAGACAACCTAAAGGAGACACCTAGGATGCATCTAGCATGATCAAAGCATGCTAGCCATGCTCTGATACCAAATATGATGTGAAACTACTAGGAGTTACGTTCAAAATTAAAAAGAG
>NW_021564285.1:0-341 GCF_001605985.2 Dendrobium catenatum
AAGAGAAATGGGTCTAAAATCAGAGATAGAGTAAGAGTGGGAACCTTTAGGAATCAATGTGATGGCGGTAGCTTTGGCCCCTTTGGGCAAATTACTCGTGAGAAAGAAGGCTTTCACAGCAAGGCAAAGATTATACCCAATGATATGCCAAGATCTTTGATAGAAAGCAAAGGAAAAGTCATCAGGCTCAGGAGAAGAATCAGGCTTACCCGCAAAAATCGCCTCTTTGATCTCAATATCATATATAGGATTAATCAAAGCATCTACAAGATGAGTGGGAACCCTGTTCCCAATCGGAATATTGCTAAAACTCTCCTCCAGGGGAAGAGGAGCATTGAAAA
>NW_021564286.1:0-376 GCF_001605985.2 Dendrobium catenatum
TCCATGCTAACTCTCCTGCTTCTATTATTTGTTCTGCGTGGGGTGATGTATCAATTCTGATCACTAACCCCTGCCTTTCATTTTTACAGAATGGAAATGCAGGACACACCGATGACCGTCCAACTGGGACGAGGAGCCAGGATTCAACTGGCTAATGCTGTAATTGAAACTGGAAATACTGGAGCCACCATGCACTTTGGTGGGCTCGAATTCTCAGCAGCTACTGCAAGGGCTGAAGCCGTCCCTGTGTATGGCATAAATTCTGAAGAGCTTTCTAGAAGATCCCACTCTAAAAGGACTGCTGCCAGAAGTGTTACTCAAAGAAGAGTTTCTGTATTTGAAAGACTATCCCAACCTGAGACCCTTACTGCAAAAA
>NW_021564287.1:0-374 GCF_001605985.2 Dendrobium catenatum
TGAATGATATCAAATACATAATATGATAACTTTACATAATATCCTACTAATCCGAGTGATTCAATGATTGGGAGTAATAAAGAACTCAAGATTGATTAAGAGTTATAAAGAATCGGGGCAACTTATTCACGTGATTCAACGAGAGTTATAAGGAGTATATTGATTGAGAGTTATAAGGGATGACTAATTGAGTTATAAGTACAAGAGCAAGATACATTTAACTTGCACTCATTGAATATCTGAATATTAATACCGACACTGCTGCAAATACTATACTGATATTATTACTGACACTAATATTATTTATTATCTCTATAAAAAATAGCTCATTTCCGACAGAATTTTCGGTGGAAATAAATTTGTCACAAATTCCG
>NW_021564288.1:0-333 GCF_001605985.2 Dendrobium catenatum
TTTATCTTTTAAAATTCTATGCTTGGCCTCTTGGGTTCCCGTGCCTTGGCTCCTTGGTTCCCACGGCTGCCTTCTTGGTTCCCATGGCTGCCTCCTTAGCTCCCACGGCTGCCTCCTTGGTTCTTGTGGTTGCCTTTTCGGTTTTCGGTGCTGGGTGGCCTTTTCCGTGCCTTGGTGCTTTGGTTCCGTGCAGGTCTCTTGGGTTTCCGCGGCTGCCTCTTCGATTCCTGGCTGGGCTGCTTCCCGTGGCTATTTGGTGGGCTTTTCCGTGGATTTGATGCTTCGTTTCTTGGAGTTGACTGTTGGCTTTTCATATTCCCTATTTAAATAAGC